>NC_034180.2:21971282-22021282 GCF_002021735.2 Oncorhynchus kisutch | reverse complement strand
CGAGGGGGAAAAATCACAGACGAAGGATAGAAGGAGGGAGAAGGGAGGAGGAAAGAAAGCTGTTGTGCGTCATGCACTCCACAGAGGTATTAGCCAGCCAGGCTGATTCACCATCCCTAGGAAGCCAAGGTCTTAATTTGGAAATCTAGGACTGCTATGTGGAGAATGCTAATTTGTAATTAGGAAGATTAACCAAATCTGGGGAATAGAAAAGATTATTGACTTATAAAATAACATCAACAATGCGGGCCCTGGTTAAATAATCATTGCCGAAAATCACGTTGGAAATCACAGATTGGCTGGGATGGGTAGGGAGGCTGTGTGCCAGTACGGGAGAAGAGGGTTAGGTGGATCCAATACAGGGGTAGTCAGAGAAAACCCCAAACAACGACAGCAACACTTAGAGAAACACATGTGACTGAGCACACACTCCTCATGAATCTCTATGTTCAACACTTCACTTATGGATCTACCGAAGTCTTGCTCTTAACGGCCACATTGGTGCCTAAATGGGGATTAGGTCTACTTATAATTATCTAACAAAATTGTCTTAATCAATTACTCGCTCATGGATCATATGAATCCATGTGTATTTGTTGTAGCTGATGATTCTTCAAAGCAGTTGGTGATATTCATGGCAAAACTTGATACACTTTTCTATTCAATTAGGAGGCCAATGGGATAATATTAGCGTTCAAAAAATGATGCTTAAGTCAACACATCGCAGCCAATGGGAAAAGTTGAGCATCAAACAATTGACGCTTACAGTGCATTTGGAAAGTATTTCTGACTCCTTTACTTTTTCCACATTTTGTTACTTTACAGCCTTATTCTAAAATGGATTGATTTGTTTTTTTCCCTCATCTATCTTCACACAACACCCAATAATGACCAAGCAAATTTATTAAAAAACTTGGAAATATCACATTTACATAAGTATTCAGTCCCTTTACTCAGTACTTTGTTGAAGCACCTTTGGCAGCGATTACAGCCTTGAGTCTTCTTTGGTACAGCTTGGCACACCTATATTTTGGGAGTTTCTCCAATTCTTCTCTGCAGATCCTCTCAAGCTCTGTCAGATTGGATGGGGAGCGTCGCTGCACAGCTATCTTCAGGTCTCTCCAGAGATTTTAGATCGGGTTCAGGTCCGGGCTCTGGCTGAACCACTCAAGGACATTCAGAGACTTGTTCCGAAGCCATTCCTGTGGACTGTGTGCTTAGGGTCGTTGTCCTGTTGGAGGGTGAACCTGCACCCCAGTCTGAGGTCCTGAGCGCTCTGGAGCAGGTTTTCATCGAGGAGCTCTTTGTACTTTGCTCCATTCATCGTTCCCTTGATCCTGACTAGTCTCCCAGTCACTGACGCTGAAATACATCCCCACAGCATGATGCTGCCACCACCATGCATCACCGTAGGGATAGTGACAGTTTTCCTTCAGACATGACGCTCAGCATTCAGGCCAATCTTGGTTTCATCAGACCAGAGAATCTGGTTTCTCATGGTCTGAGAATCTTTAGGTATCTTTTGGCAAATTCCAAGCGGGCTGTCATGTGCCTTTTACTGAGGAGTGGCTTCCATCTGGCCACTCTAACATAAAGACCTGATTGGTGGAGTGTTGCAGAGATGGTTGTCGGCCAGCTCTAGTAAGAGTCTTGGTGTTTCCAAACTTCTTCCATTTAAGAATGATGGAGGCCACTGTGTTCTTGTGGACCTTCAATGCTGCAGACATGTTTTGGTACCCTTCCCCAGATCTGTGCCTCAACACAATCCTGTCCTGGAATTCTATGGACAATTCCTTCGACCTCATGGCTTGGCTTTTGCATCCTCATTTCTACAAACCTGTTTTCGCTTTGGCATTATGGGGTATTGTGTGTAGATTGATGAGGATAAAAAAACAAAAACATTTTAGAATAAACCTGTAATGTGACAAAATGTGGAAGAAGTAAATGGTTCTGAATATATTCCGAATGCACTGAATGTCAATTACATTGCAGTCAATGGGAAAAGACGAGTGTCACATGCTTGAAACATTGCAGTCATTGGGAAAAGATGTTCATCAACCAATTGAGGTTTATGTCAATTCATTACATTCAATGGGAAAATATGAGCATCAACCAATAATGTGGATGCCTATGGACATGGCACCCTCCTTCTCTCTCTTTCTCTCACTCCCTCTCTCTCTTCTATCTCTCTCTCATTCTCCCTCCTTTCTCCCTCTCTCTCTCTCTTCTATCTCTCTCTCATTCTCCCTCCTTTCTCCCTCCCTCTCTCTCTTCTATCTCTCTCATTCTCCCTCCTTTCTCCCTCTCTCTCTCTCTCTTCTCTCTCTCTCATTCTCCCTCCTTTCTCACTCCTCTCTCTCCCCTCCCCTCCCTGCGCTCTTCCCCCCTCCCTCCTTCACCCCCTCTCTCCCCTCCCCTCCCTGCGCTCTTCCCCCCTCCCTCCTTCACCCCCTCTCTCCCCTCGCTCCCTCTCTCTCACTCAATGTCAATGTCAATGTAAGGGGCTTTATTGGCATGGGAAACATATGTTTACATTGCCAAAGCAAGTGAAATAGGTTATAATCAAAAGTGAAATAAACAGTAAACATTACACTTCAAACAGTTCCAAAATAATAAAGACATTTCAAATGGTATATTATGTATATATACAGTGTTGTAATGATGTGCAAATAGTGACAGTACAACCCTCCCGCCTTTGTGCTATCCTTTCTGTAAATTCAATTCAATTCACTCTCCCACGTCTCTCTCCCTTCTTCCCCCCATTCTCTCCCCTTCCTTCTTTCCCCTCTCCCCCTCCTCTCCTCTCTCTCCCCCTCCTCTTTCTCCTCTCTCCCACCTCCACAGACAGGATATTGATGCATCGATATGCATCAAGGGTATTGACTCATAAGTCAATACATTGCATTCAAGGCAAAAAAAAGTTGTTGATAAAATTGCACTGGGTAAACTGGTGAAAGACAGACAGAGAAACAGACATGCAGGAAGGAAGGCAAGCAGGCAGGCACCTACAAACTCTAATCCTGGCTTCACGCCCCTGCTCAAACCTTACTCTAACCTCAACCCTAAATCTAAACCAAACCCTAGCATCATGTCCACATCCTGGCGTAACCCTCAACCCTTAGGGTTAAACTGGAAGTGGATGTGAAGCTTGGGTTAGGTTTGAGGCTAGGTTTAAGGCTTGAGCAAGGTTGTGGATATTTCTCTGGGCTAGGGTAAGGGTAAAGGTTGAGCCGGGAGTGGATATGAAGCTAGGGTTAGGGTTGAGGCTAGGTTTATGGTTGAGCAAAGATGCGGACATTAAGCTAGAGTTAGGGTTTTGGACTCAACCCTTGAAATAATCCTAACCATAATCCAATTGATGAATTAAAGAGCAACATGAGCCCCCTGTGAAATGACCTTACACTCCCAAGCACTCCTCCAGGTTCTTCTTCTCGCTCTTCTCTGTCTCAGAGGTGCGCAGAGCCCTGGAATCCCCTGGCCTTGATGATCTAGACCTCCGCCTACTACAATTAGCTGCAGACATCATTGCTCCCCCTTAAATACGCGTCTTAATGTCTCAACCTAGAATGTAATGAAATCCCCAGGTTGTGATCCCACTCTACCGAATAACAGTCAGTCCATATTTAAGGGATCTATTCTGGCAACGGTATTGAAGTCCTTAGTCAAGTCCTTAAGCAGCTTAAGGCCTACCTCCAGGAAAACAATATTTTGATGGTATGCAATCAGGTTTCAGGTCTGGCCACAGCACTGTCACAGCAACTTTGAAGGTGTTTAATGATATTCACCGTGCCCTGGATAGGAAGCGGCATTGTGTATCTGTATTCATAGGATTGTAAAAGGCCGTTTGACACTGTGGACCATACTGTCTTGGTGCAGAGATTGAAGTGTGTTGGGATTGCTGACCATGCTCTAGAGTGGTTTGTGAACAACCTGTCAAATCGAAGCCAGTGTGTTAAGGCAGATGGTTGAAGGTCGGACACCGTAGAGTTGTGCTCGGGTGGGTCTCAAGGATCAATTTGAGGTCCTCCGTTGTTTTTGATCTACATCAACAACATTGGGAGACGTATTATTGAGACAGGTGATGTACGTTTTTACGCGGATGGCACTGTTCTCTATTCAAGTGGCAGCAGTTTGACTTTGGCGTTTGAAAAATCTCAAGTAGCTTTAAACATCTTTCAACAGAATCTGTACAATTTGAAGCTTGTTTTGAATTCCTCTAAAACAAAATGCATGATATTTTCCCATACTAAACATTCTGAAAACCATGTAATTACTACCTTGGAATGACACTCTATGGAACAAGCTCAAATGTACAACAATCTGGGAATTTGGGTGGATAAGAAGTTGAGCTTCACCATCCATGTAAAGATCCTTGTCAGTAAACTCAAGTTGTACTTTTCTCTCTGTATTGGACTATGGTGATACTATTTATGTGTACGCCTCAATCTTTACCCTGAAGGCTCTTGACTCTGCACATCGTGCTGTGTTAGTGCAAAGGTTACATTGTTGTGGAATTACTGGTCATGCTCTAGATTGGTTTATAAATTACCTATGAAATCGTACACAATGTGTAATGGCGGATGGTTGTAAATCTGAGTCCATAGAGGTGTGCTCAGGTGTTCCGCAAGGTTCTATTTTGGGCCTACTGTTGTTCATTTTGTATATCAACAACATTGGGGATCTTATTGAAACAGCAGATGTTAATTTTTATGGAGATGAAACTGTTCTTTATTCAAGTGGTAGTAGTTTATCTTAAGCTTTTGAAAATGACAAAATAGCATTTAACATCATACAACAGAATCTGTATGATTTAAAGCTGATTCTAAATTCATGTAAAACAAAATGTATGGTATTTTCAAATGCCAGGCATATTACAAATCCTGTCATTGCTACATTGGCTGGACATACTATAGAGCAAGTTAAAGTGTACACATATTTGGGTGTGTGGGTTGATGATAAGATGAGCTTCACTGTGAGAATGCTCAAGCTGAAAATAGGATTTTATTACCGGCATAAGGCTTGTTTTCTTTTGAGGCCAGGAAGGAGCTGGTACGATGTACATTACTGTCGGTTTTAGATTTTAGTGATGTTATATATGTGCAGGCCTCAGCCACTACCCTGAGAGCACTTGATTCAGTGTATGATGCAGCCCTCAGGTTCTTTACAAATCAGAAACGTCTAACACATCATTGTGATCGCTACAGCGCTGTTGGCTGGTCGTCATTGACCTTGCGTAGGCTTAAACACTGGTATACACTGATTTATAAGGCCATATTGGGTAAAATGCCACTTTATCTCTGTTCTTTTTTAGTCAGGTCAGTAAATAAATATAAATTACGGTCCCATTCTGATTTGCTTCCAACAGTACCAAAACTTAGAACAGGTCATGATAGAAATAGTTTTAGTTACTTAGCTCTGTGGTCCTGGAATTCTCTCATTTTCAAATGTGATGATCTAGTGTCGTTGGTGGAGTTTAAACACTTGATCGATGTATATATCATAGAAGAGTGTAATTGTCTTTAGCACAGCTGTTTTTAGTCAAGACGTTTGTGTTTTTAATGTAATATGTAATTGTTGTACTGTATGTGTGTTTATAGTTTGGTTTAATGTTGTGTTAGTGTATGTAAGTTGTTTTGTCTGAAACGTTGTTCCCTCTGCTGCTATTGGACCAGGTCTCTCTTGGAAAACAGATGTTATCTCAATGAGAAAAGACCTGTATAAATAAAGGTAAAATAAAAAAAAATCTGCCCTCACCAATCAGAGACGTCTTGTCACGAATTCCCCCTGTACTGCTGTTCATTCGTTCACCAGCTCCGGAGGTCTACGTCACCGGGCCTTCTAGGCGTCACTGAACTGGATTCATTACCACCAACCCTGGACTCTCTTGTCTCATTACGCACATCTGGTTCCCATTCCCCCTGATTAGTGTGTGCCCTCTGTTCCCCATTGTCCTTGTTGATTATTGTCCCAAGTCCGTTGGTCTTGTGATTACCTGTGCTCTGTTGTATCGTCTTTGGTGCGCTACGTGTTATTGTGCAGTTGTCATTACGGGTCTCGTCCTGTATATTATTTACAGATTTTACACCTCTGTCACGACTTCCGCCGAAGTTGGCTCCCCTGCCTGTTCGGGCGGTGCTCGGCGGTCATCGGCACCGGCCTACTAGCCGCCACCGATCCCTTTTTCCTTTTCTGTTAGTTTAGTCTTATTAGTTGCACCTGTTCCTATTTGTGTTTTCTTGATTTGCTCGCCTTTTTAAGCTTGTGAAGCCCGCTGTTGTTTGTGCGGGATTATTTTGTGTTCACGTTTTGAGTCGGAGGTGTTGTTGTGCTCCGGACCGTGTTACCCTGTGTTTTGGGTTGGTCCGTGTTTTTCGCCCGGTGTTTGGGCATGACCATTTTGTGCCGGAATAAATCGCCATTTTCCTTGAACCCTCTGCTTTCTGCACCTGATTCTTACCTTCCCCTCCTAGTCATCCGTGACAACCTCACTCTTTTGGTTGGGTTACATCCCTGTGTTATAGATATACGCGTTTGCTTTGGGCTTTGTTTTCATGATGTACTTTATTTTGGGTGGAGAAAAAATTAAAAGCTTTTACGCCTGTCTCCTATCATTATACAGTATGACACATCTAACTCACCATTATGATCTCTACGGTACTGTCGGGTGGACATCACTAGCAACACACAGGCTCAAACACTGGTACATTCTTATTTATAAGGATATTTGAGGGAAAACTGCCATGTATCTATCCTCTCTTCTAGCTGGAAATGAAAACACTACAGAAGCTCAGATCTCAATCTTGTTATACGCTAAGAGTCTCCGAAAATTTGAACCGAGCATAGAAAAGGTGCTTTCATTACTCAGCCCCCTGGTCTTGTAATTCCCTCTAAGCCAACCTAAAACTAAAGGACCTCGTGTTCTGGGAGGTTCAAAGGACAAATAGATGAACAGGTTTCTGAGTTGTCACTAGTTTGCATTGCCTTATGTAGGAAAGCCTGTTGTTTTACTTCACACAGACATTACACATACCTGCATGCAAACACACACACACACACACACACACACACACACACACACACACACACACACACACACACACACACACACACACACACACACACACACACACACACACACACACTCACACACACACACACACACACACACACGTGCGCGCGCGCAAACACGCACACGCACACACACACACACACACACATAAGCACACACACACGCACGCACACACACACACACACACACACACATTCACAAATACACTGTTTGTTTGCTGTTGTATTTGTGCAGTTGCCAGTGTCTTCTGTCTATTTTTTCCATTTCTGTTTTCCATTGTATGTTGTTTTTTGTTGTTGTTGTTTTTTTAGCCCCTGTCCCCACAAGAGGCATTTTGCCTATTGCCAGGCCGTCATTGTAAATAAGCATAGATTCTTAATTGATTAGCTTGGATTAATAAAGGTTAAAAAAAAGTAGAATTCATTAATACGCCCCTCCCTCGACTATATGGCAGAAATTTGACATATTTGTGACCGCGGACCGTCATGACCGGCACATGAAATTTGAAATTGACTTGAAGCTTGAAACTGTCTGTGTTTGTCCATCTGTCTGTCTGTCTGTCTGTGAGTGGAAATATCTGTCTGTCTTTCTGTGATTGTATATACAGTTAAAGTCGGAAGTTTGCATACATCTTAGCCAAATACATTTAAACTCAGTTTTCACAATTCCTGATATTTAATCCCTGTAAAAATTCCCTGTCTTAGGTCAGTTAGGATCACCACTTAATTTTAAGAATGTGAAATGTCAGCATAATAGTAGAAAGAATGATTTATTTCAGCTTTTATTTCTTTCATCGCATTCCCAGTGGGTCATAAGTTTACATACACTCAATTAGGATTTGGCACCATTGCCTTTAAATTGTTTAACTTGGGTCAAACATTTCGGGTAGCCTTCCACAAGCTTTCCACAATAAGTTGGGTGTATTTTGGCCCATTCCTTCTGACAGAGCTGGTCAGGTTTGTAGGCCACCTTGCTCGCACATGCTTTTTCAGTTCTGCCCACACATTTTCTATAGGTTTGAGGTCAGTGCTTTGCGATGGCCACTCAAATACCTTGACTTTGTTGTCCTTAAGCCATTTTCCCACAACTTTGGAAGTATGCTTGGGGTCGTTGCTCATTTGGAAGACCCATTTGCGTCCAAGATTTAACTTCCTGACTGATGTCTTGAGATGTTGCTTCAATATTTCCACATCATTTTCCTACCTCATGATGTCATCTATTTTTGTGTGAAGTGCACAAGTCCCTCCTAAAGCAAAGCACCCCCACAACATGATGCTGCCACCCCCGTGCTTCACGGTTGGGACGGTGTTCTTTGGCTTGCAAGCCTCCCCCTTTTTCCTCCAAACATAACAATGGTCATTATGGCCAAACAGTTTTATTTTTTTCCATCTGCCCAGAGGACATTTCTCCAAAAAGTACGATCTTTGACCCCATGTGCAGTTGCAAACTGTAGTCTGTTTCTTTTATGACGGTTTTGGAGTAGTGACTTCTTCCTTGCTGAGCAGCCTTTCAGGTTATGTCGATATAGGACTTGTTTTACTGTGGACATCGCTACTTTTGTACCTGTTTCCTCCAGCATCTTCACAAGGTCCTTTGCTGTTGTTCTGGGATTGAGTCGTACTTTTCGCACCAAAGTACGTTCATCTCTAGGAGACCGAACGCGTCTCCTTCCTGAGTGGTATCACGGCTGCGTGGTACCATGGTGTTTATGCTTGCGTACTATTGTTTGTACAGATGAATGTAGTACAGTACAGGACGAACCAGACGTGTGGATGTCTACAATTTTTTTTCTGAGGTCTTGGCTGATTTCTTTAGATTTTCTCATGATGTCAAGCAAGGAGGCACAGAGTTCGAAGGTGGGCCTTGAAATACATCCACAGTTACACCTCCAATTGACTCAAATTATGTCAATTAGCCTATCAGAAGCTTCTAAAATCATGACATCATTTTCTGGAATTTTCCAAGCTGTTTAAATGCACAGTCAACTTAGTGTATGTAAACTTCTGACCCGCTGGAATTGTGATACAGTGAATTATAAGTGAAATAATCTGTCTGTAAACAATTGTTGGAAAAATGAGTTGTGTCATGCACAAAGTGGATGTCCTAACCGACTTGCCAAAACTATAGCTTGTTAACAAGAAACTTGTGGAGTGGTTGAAAAACGAGTTTTAAGGACTCCAACCTAAGTGTATGTAAACTTCTAACTTCCGCTACAGCTAGCTAGCACTGCAGTTTATAAAATATTGTGAGTAGTTGACTCAATGAGAGATAAAGACAATAGTTGAACAGTTTTGAACAAATACATTTCTTCCAAAATGAAGGAGAAGCAAGAGAGAATAAAAAAATTTAAAAAAAAATTCACTTACTTAGCTAGCAAATACTAGTTAGTTTAGTCTACTGAAACACACGGTTAGCTAGCTGGCTATGACTATCCAACAAGACACTGGAACTCTTCCAAGTCAAGGTAAGCTTTCTGTTATTACTAATTTATTGCCACCATGGCCCGCCGGTGAAACTGCTTACTGACTGTATACTAGCGCTACTGCATGATTGTAGCAGGTTTACTAACACTTTAGTTCTATTAGCTATGCTGACTATGACATTAGTTTAGCTAATATGGTGACAATGATGTAGGCTGTGTGTAGAGGTTTGGCTTGGAAAGGTTTTTTCGCCTGGTCACATACAGCTAATGTGTTGTGCATTGAAGTCCACAAGCGAAGAGACAAGGTGAGAGGAGGAGAGCACATGGCTGCTAAGGAATACAACATGACTGCTATGAAAGTGAAATGTGTTTACGTATGATCGGGGGTGTATTCAGTCCACCGATTCTGTTGAAAAACTTTTCTTAAATGGAAGCAAACGGAACAAACGGGGATAAACATATCTGAATTTGTCCAATAGAAACTCTTGTTTGCATCTGTTGGACTAATGATTACACCCTATATCAGCTAGATGCAGGCAAGAGTGTGAAAGGCGGTATTGAATGTCAGTGAATGTCCATGTGTCACTGTCTGTCACCTCAAATTTGTTTCTCGAACCGTGTACACCTACATTGTAATCTTTCATTCACAGGCTAGGTTTAGCAACCTCATGGTGGGTATCGGGAAAATTTGAGTGTCATGTAGTAGCCTAAACCTATCGATGTTACATTGAGCTGGGTGAGTGGAATATGAATGACAGTCATCCAATATGCTGTTATAGAAATAAAGAAAATAACATTGTCCTCCCTCATCTTAAACGGCACTGACCATCATTGGAATTCATTTAAGCATCAACCCTGTGACACCCATATTTCCCCATTGACTGCAATGTATTAACATAAGCATCATATATGTTGGGATCCTTATCTTTTTGCAAAGACTTCACAGAGTGACGTTTTGAGGCTGATAATGGGCAGCTTTTATAGCTTTAATGAGGCTTACATGAGTTTATGAGTTCCTCAAGAGCCTATGCATATCCCAATGTTGGGATAGTTACCACTCTGTTACAGTGTGTGAGTAATAATGTTATTCATTTTCTAAAAATAGGCATAGAGATCTGGTTAACAGCTCCCCAGGCGCCCAATGTAGCTGGCCCCCGCGACTTTCCGATTCAAAGGTGTTGGGTTAAAAGCGGAAGTTAAGTGTCGGTTGGACCTTGTGTGCAATTGATGATAAAAAAAGACACCTACTCCTTTAAAGTCATGTTGGCTCATTGGCTAAACTGTCCAATCAGCGGTCTACTCGCATGAGTATTTTAAACGACCAATCCAGACAATTTTTTAAATAAAAGATCTGCTTTTTAACATACTTAATTAAAACATTTTGGAAGGAAAACTATGTCACTCATTTTGTAATTAATTATCGGTTAAATTGAATCGAAATCTGGAAATATTGGACAGTTACTTTAAGTAGTACTTAATTAAATGTTTTGCCAATAAATGAAAATCCATTCAAAGTAAAGAAGTGGCAAAAGCTTGTGAAAAGACTAAATGTAGTCCATCCTCATGCCAGCTGTAAATTAAAGAGTTAAATAGACCACCCCCCAGGTTAAGAAAATAATACATGTTATAATTACATAAGAACCTATGTTAAATGCATGGCTGCATTTAGCTGTGGTAATATATCATGTCAGTGGAACTGATATAAACAAAAATAAATAGAATTTAAGAATGTTTGAAAAATACGGATTCTTTAGAGGATATGGTAACTTAAATAATTTGCAAGCTGTGTGTGTGTGTGCGTGTGTGCGTGTGTGTGTGTGTGTGTGTGTATCTATAGATGGGATTTCATTGGATTAAGGTCTATTGTATGCTGATATACCTACCCTCAGGGGCTTTTCATTTTGGGACGATCTAAGGTGTTTTTTTTTGTGCAAATAAAATTATTCTCTTCCATTGGCATGTGGAATTTTCAAATGAGCTGCTTTCTCTCTATCAAAGAGATGCAGCTCTGTTTTATTGTGTGGCGTATAAGTAGTGGCGTGGTTGCGCATAAGAAGTGGTTAAAAGGTAAAGGACTGAATCCTGAAACATTGCATGTGAGTGACCGTTTTTAAAGTGTTGATGGAACATTCTTTTAACCACAATTTCCTATTTTTGTGTATAGTGGCAGTTAGTAGTGAGTTGCCTACATGTATTCTCCTTGGGATCACTCTTACTGTCGTAAATGTAGCCAAGAAGGGAAAGGGGGCTACCTAGTCAGTTGTGCAACTGCATGCATTCAAATGCATTCAACTGAAATGTGTCTTCCTCATTTAACCCAACCCCTCTGAATCAGAGAGTTGCGGGGTGCTGCCATAATCGACATCCACATCTTCAGCACCGTGGGAACAGTGGGTTAACTGACTTGCTCAGGGGCAAAATGACAGATTTCTACTTTGTCAGCTCGGGGATTCGATCCAGCAACTTTTTGGTATCTCTAAACATTGGGCTACCTAGCCAAGAAGGCATTAAGGGAGAAGTCCCAAATGGCACCTAATTTCCTATGTAGTGCATTACTTTTGACAAGGGTCCAACGGGCTCTGGTTAAAAGTAGTGCACAATATTGCTGTAACGATCTGGGTGCAGTGGTTGCGAAGTCAGGCGCAGGAAACAGAGAGTTCAAGGTAGTGCTCTTCAATGCAAACACGGGGACTAAAACAGTCCAGCAAAACCCACGAACAGGAAAAAACACGTTCGTCTCAAACATGCACAAATGTCACACAAACAGTCCCCCCCCCCCCCCATGACGCACGACTCCAGCAGCGCGTCGACACCGGCCCCGTGGTCGACCCAGATGGCGAGGCGCAGGGCGATCCGGATGGAGGCGATAGAAATCCCTCAACATTGACGGATCCAAAATGTCCCCCACCGGTACCCAGCACCTCTCCTCCGGTCCATAACACTCCCAGTCCACGAGGTACTGCAGGCCCCTCACCCGGCGTCTCGAGTCCAGAATGGCCCGTATCGTGTACGCCGGGGACCCCTCGATGTCCAGAGGGGGAGGAGGGACCTCTGGCACCTCACCGTTCTGCAGGGGACCAGCTACCACCGGTCTTAGGAGAGACACATGAAACGAGGGGTTAATACGATAATAGGAAGGGAGTTGTAATCGATAACACACCTCGTTTATTCTCCTCAGGAATTTGAAGGGCCCTACACACTGTGGCCCCAGCTTCCGGCAGGGCAAGCGGAGTGGTAGGTTTCGGGTCGAGAGCCAGACCCTGTCCCCCGGTACAAACACGGGGGCCTCACTGCGGTGGCGGTCAGCACTCCTTTTCTGCCGTCCACTGGCTTGTTGGAGGGATTCCTGGACGGCCCTCCAGGTCTCCTTGGAGCGCTGCACCCATGGGGACACGTTAGTAGAGTAGTGGCGTAGTGAGTTCTGGGCCATCTCAGCCTAGGGGATGTATCTCGCCCACTCCCCTGGCCGGTCCTGGCAATACGACTGCAGAAACATACCCACCTCCTGGTTCACTCTCTCCACCTACTGATTACTCTTGGGGTGATAACCGGAGGTCAGGCTGACCGAGACCCCCAGACGCTCCATGAACGCCCTCCATACCCGGGACGTGAACTGGGGACCCCGATCAGAGACGATGTCCTCCGGCACCCCGTAGTGCCGGAAGATGTGGGTGAATAATGCCTCCGCAGTCTGTAGGGCTGTAGGTAGACCGGGCAACGGGAGGAGACGGCAGGACTTAGAGAACCGATCCACAATCACCAAAACCGTAGTGTTCCCCTGAGACGGGGGGAGATCGGTCAGGAAATCTACGGATAGGTGAGGCCATGGCCGTTGTAGAACGGGGAGGGGTTGTAACTTCCCTCTAGGAAGGTGCCTAGGAGCCTTACTCTGGGCGCATACCGAACAGGAAGAGACATAAACCCTAACTTCCCTAGACAAGGTGGGCCACCAATACCTCTCCCGGAGGCTCCCCACTGTCCCTACCACCCCAGGGTGACCCGAGGAGGGTAGGACGTGAGCCCACCTCCACCCAGCCGGATACTGAGGAGGCGTGGGCTCCGCCCGTAACGCCCGCTCTATGTCCGAGTCCACCTCCTATACCACTGGTGCCATCGGCCTCGAGGCGGGAAGGATGGGAGTAGGCTCGGTGGACCGATCCTAGTGCGTCAGCCTTTACGTTCTGGGAGCCCGGTCTATATGACAACGTAAAACGGAATCGGGTGAAGAACATGGCCCATCTTGCTTGACGTGGGTTCAGTCTCCTAGCTGCCCGAATATACTCCAGATTCTGGTGGTCGGTCCAGATGAGAAAGGGGTGCTTAGCCAACCTCAAGCCAGTGTCTCCACATCTTCAGAGCCCTGACCACCACGAACAACTCCCGGTCCCCCACATCATAGTTACTCTCCGCTGGACTGAGCTTCCTCGAAAAGAAAGCGCAGGGGTGGAGTTTTGGTGGCGTACCCGAGTGCTGTTATAGCACGGCACCCACCCCAGCCTCGGACGCGTCCACCTCCACTATGAATGCTAGAGAGGGGTCCGGGTGCGCCAACACGGGTGCATCCGTGAACAGCGCCTTCAACCTGTTGAAAGCTCTGTCCGCCTCTGCTGACCACCGCAAACGCATCGGGCCCCCCTTCAGCAGTGAGGTAATGGGAGCCGCTACCTGGCCAAAACCCCGGATAAACCTCCGGTAGTAGTTGGCAAAGCCCAAAAACCGCTGCACCTCCTTTACCGTGGCAGGAGTCGGCCAATTACGCACAGCCTTAATGCGGTCACATTCCATCACCACCCCCAAGGTGGAAATGCGATAACCCAGGAAGGAGACGGCTTGTTTGGAGAACACACACTTCTCAGCCTTGACGTATAGGTCAGAACACTCCTCTGACCACCCCTGGTGAACCCCATGTCTCCACAAATCTTAGGATTGTGCCGGGCCAGCCAGGGAATCCCTAGCACCACTGGAAACGCAGGCGAATCAATAAAATAGAGACTTATACGCTCCCTATGTTTCCCCGCGTGAACATGTCCAGTGGAACCGTGGCCTCCCTGACCAACCCTGACCCTAATGGCCGGCTATCTAGGGAGTGCACAGGAAAGGAAGAATCTATCGGCACCGCGATCCATAAAGTTCCCAGCTGCACCTGAATCGACTAGCGCCATATGATGGGAAGAGGGAAAAATTTAAGGCAAAAAATCAAGACAAACATGTGACCAACAGGGGGTTCTGGGTGAGTTTGGTGCTGACTCACCTGGGGTGACCGAGAAGCGTTCCGCCTGCCTTCTCGACTCCCAGACGGACCCACCCAGCACCGATCGGCCGTGTGTCCTCTCCGACCACAGCTGGTGCAGGGGGGGCCTCCTCTCCGGTACCCCTCGGCACGGCCCCTCCCAACTCCATCAGAATGGAAGCGGAGGACAGGACCCTCTCCGAACGCCCGCGGGCAGCCAGCAGATTGTCCAGCCGGATGGACATGTCAATCAGTTCATCAAGGGAGAGAGCGGTGTCCCAACACGCTAGCTCCCTGCGGACGTCCTCCCGGAGACTACACCGGTAGTGGTCGATAAGGGCCCTGTCGTTCCACCCAGATCCAGCGGCCAAGGTCTGGAACTCCAGGGCGTAATCCTGGGCGCTCCTCCTCTCCTGCCTAAGATGAAACAGTCGCTCTCCCACCGCTCGGCCCTCTGGAGAGTGGTCAAATATGGCACGAAAGCGGTGGGTGAACTCTGGGTAGTGCTCCTTCGCTGAGTCTGGGCCATTCCTGACTGCGTTTGGCCACTCCAGAGCGTTTGCCCACTCCGCTCCTGAGGGAGTGGGTCTTACAATCGCCAGGTACAGTTTCAGTTGGAGTAAGAACCCCTGGCACCCCGCCGCCGCTCCATAATAATCCCTTGGTTGTTGAAATAGAGGCCTGGCTGCTTTCATGGCACATGTAGTGCCTTCAGAATGTATTCATACCCTGTCACCTTCTGACCTTAGTTATTTTGTTATGGCTTTGTTTTAGTATGGTCAGGGTGTGAGTTGGGTTGGTTGTCTATGTTCCTTTTTCTATGTGGTGTTTTTGTGTTTGGCCTGGTATGGTTCTCAATCAGAGGCAGGTGTCGTTAGTTGCCTCTGATTGAGAATCATACTTAGGTAGCCTTTTTTTCCACCCGTGTAGTGTGGGTGATTATTTTCTGTGTCTGTGTGTTCCACACGGTCAGTCAGGAGCTGCCAGAGCCGCCTGTCAGTCAGGAGCTGCCAGAGCCGTCCGTTACTCCGATGCTGCCGGAATCGCCCTTCACTCCGGAGCTGCCGGAATCGCCCGTCACTCCGGAGCTGCCGGAGTCTCCCGCCTGTCCGGTACCGGAATCTCCCGACTGTCCGGTGCTGCCGGAGTCTCCCGTCCATTCGTTGCTTGGGTCCCCAGTCCGAGACAGACACCCACCCAGACCCTCCCCTATAGATTCAGGTTTTGCTGCCGGAGTCCGCACCTTGGGGGGGGGGGGTACTGTCACGTTCTGACCTTAGTTCTTTTGTTATGTCTTTGTTTTAGTATGGTCAGGGCGTGAGTTGGGTGGGTTGTCTATGTTCCTTTTTCTATGTGATGTTTTTGTGTTTGGCCTGGTATGGTTCTCAATCAGAGGCAGGTGTCGTTAGTTGTCTCTGATTGAGAATCATACTTAGGTAGCCTTTTCCCACCTGTGTGGTGTGGGTGATTATTTTAGAAGACCGTTACATACCCCTTGAACGTATTTCACACTTTGTTGTGTTACAGCCTGAATTCAACACAGATTTTGTTTTCTCCCCAAATACTGTTCACACACAATACTGCATAATGACAAAGTGAAAGCATGTTTTTAGACATTTTAGCAAATTCAATGAAAATGAAATACAGAAACATCTCATTCACAGAAATATTCCCACCCCTGAGTCAATACTTTGTAGAAAAGTGGTTTTCAATCCTGGTCCTGGGGACCCAAAGGGACATTTTAGTTGTTTCCTAAGTGCTACACAGCTGATTCAAATCATCAACTCATCATCAAGCTTTGATGATTTCAATCAGCTGTGTATTGCTAAGGCAGAAACAAAAATGTTCCCAGGACCATGATTGAGAACCGCTGTTGTAGAAGCACCGTTGGTGGCATTTACAGCTTTGAGTCGTCTTGGGTATGTCTGTATCAGCTTTGCACATCTGGATTTGGGGACCGTCTCCCATTATTCCTTGCAGATTTTTTCAAGCTCTCTTAAGTTAGATGGGGACCGGCTGTGAACAGCGATCTTCAAGTCAGTCCACAGATGTTCAACGAGATTAAGTCTGGACTTTGGCTGGGCCACTTCAAGGACTTCCACATTATGTTCTGAAGCCATTCCAGCGCTGCATTGGCCGTGCACTTGGGGTCATTGTCCTGTTGGAACATAAATCCCCGCCCCTCAGTCTAAAGTCCTTTGCACTTTGAAGCAGGTTCTCATCAAGGATTTGCATGCATTTGGCTCACTTGATTGTTCCTGTCGCTGAAACGCATCGCTATATCATTACCCTGTCACCACCATGTTTCACAGTACGGATGATGTCACATGGGTGATGATGTGTGCCTGGTTTTCTCAAGACATATCGCTATTTGCATTCAGGCCAAAAAGTTACATTTTGGTCTCATCAGACCACATAATCTTTTTCTTTATGATCTGAATCCTTTTTCTCAGGAGTGGCTACCTTCTGACCACTGTCCCATAAAGGCCAAATTGGTGGTGCTGAAAAGACTGTTGTCCTTCTGGCGGATTCTCCCATCTCAACCAAGGAACTCTGAGTGTTCATTGGGTTCTCGGTCATCTCCTTGACCAAGGTCCTTCTTGCCCGGGTTGCTCAGTTTGGTTGGACGGCCAGCTCTAGGCAGAGTCTGTGGGTAGTTCAATATTTTTTCCTTTCCCAATGATGGAGACCACTGTGCTTTTTGAAACTTTCAACACTCCATAAATTGTTTTATACCCTTCCCCAGATATACTGTATGGCTCATAATTCTATCTCAGAGATATACGGACAGTTCCTTCATTGCAAAGTTGCTGCTCTGACATGCACTGTCAACTGTGATTATACTGTAGAAAGGTGTGTGTCTTTCTAAATCATGCCCAAACAATTGAATTGGCCACAGGTGGACTCCAGTCAAGTTGTAGTTACTTCTCAAGGATGAACAATGGATCAAAGGAAAATTTCTAAAAACATGTTTTTTACATTGTCATAATGGGATATTGCTTGTAGATGGGTGTGAATTTATTTTTTATATTTTTTTCCTATTCAGGCTGTAACACAACAAAATGTGGAATAAGCCAAAGTGTATGATACTTTCTGAAGGCACTGTACATGTATTTTGGTGATGACATGTGGCTTTCAAGGGCTAGCACTTTCTGACAGCTCGTGAGTTTCAAGTTAGGGGATTATTTTTATATGTGCATTTTCGTGGAACAGTTTCATTTCAATAATAATAATAACGTTTTCGTGTCTCAAAATTATTGTCACGTGGTTAATCATCAAAATCTGAACTAAAATGATTTTAAAAATCTAAAAGTTCACTCTCAACTAATTCAAGATTACCAGCCTTTGCTATACGGACTCATTGATACACTGTTATCCATTGGCAGCTAAATAAATGAGCGCATAGAACTCAGAGATAGCCTGTAGGCCAATGCAGTAGTAGGCCTATAACTTCCATCGACAACCAAGTAAAATACATTGGCCTAAAGCCGACAAATAAAAACAGTAGAAAATATCCTGATGAAAAATCAGGTTCTTTCAATTTCATTACTCTCTCTTCTCTCTACTCAACTGTGTGCCTCCCTTTCTATCTGTCTTGACTTTCACTAGTGAAGTGCAACATTGTATCTGCTCAGCAGGTAGCTGTGCTCGAATCAAATGTATTGGTCCACATACACATATTATGCACGTAATGAAAAACTGTACTAAACTACTAAATTATGGTTATGAAATTAACAAAAACTTGTTTATCACAAGTGTAGTAGCAGGTTGTGAACTCTGCAAACAACATTTCCACTCGGAGAATGAGAACTGTGTATGACTGTAATACATGCATTAACATAAATGAATGTAACCAAATCATGGGGATTAATAATCAGCTAGGTCTATTGCCACGCGGGCTGCTCAAATTGCTGTCCCAAATACGCAAAGGACTATGCACTTAAATCAAATTAAAATAAGCTAATGATCATCTGTGGTTAAGTGAAGCTCTCTGCTAAAGTATTTTTAAAGATTTTATTTAGACAGGAGTACTTATATAATTTTGTCAAAACATTCATTTACTTAGGGGATCCATACGATGCACTTTGCACCCGCCAACTTTCCTTTCTAATTCGCAAGTGGCTGCAACCAGAGATCTGTATATAATGACAAGATGCTCATATTTGATTGATTTACCCCTTTTATTGCCGATACGGAGCCTCTCCGATCCATCACGACTAGACTACCGACGTAATCCGCCCGAGGGGTTTTTTCAACAGGCTCCTTCGTCGCGACTTCCCCTGAATGCCCATCTGCTATCCTCTAGCTGTCTAGAGCATACCGGACTGTGGTCCGGTATCATTCAATATTCTTGGGTACTATATCTATTTTGCCAATTGGCCTGTACCCTTTTACTACACGGACCCCTGCTGATCCATCACGACTGGTCTGCCGACTTAACCACACGAGGGGGCTAGAAACAACAGACTTCTTCCGTCACAACGTTTCTCTAAGGCACTTCTGCTAGCCTCCTAGCCCCGGCCTGTCAGCTGTCTGATTCGCCGTGTCTCCAGCCTGTCCAGCTACTCATTGGACCCTATGATCACTCGGCTACGCATGCCTCTCCCTAATGTCAATATGCCTTGTCCATTGCTGTTTTGGTTAGTGATTATTGTCTTATTTCACTGTAGAGCCTCCAGCCCTGCTCAATATGCCTCAGCTAACCCTCTTGTCCCACCTCCCACACATGCGGTGACCTCACCTGGTTTAATTGACGTCTTTAGAGACAATACCTCTCTCATCGTCACTCAATGCCTAGGTTTACATCAACTGTATTCACAACCTACCATTCCTTTGTCTGTACATTATGCATTGAATCTATTCTACCGCATCCAGAAACCTGCTCCTTTCACTCTCTGTTCCAAATGTACTAGACAACCAGTTCTTATTGCCCTTAGCCGTACCCTTATCCTACTCCTCCTCTGCTCCTCTGTTGAGGCAGAGGTTAATCCAGGCCCTGCAGTGCCTTTCTCCACTCCCATTCCCTAGGCCCTCTCATTTGTTGACTTCCGTAACCGTAAAAGCCTTGGTTTCATGCATGTTAACATTAGAAACCTCCTCCCCAAGTTAGTTTAATTCACTGCTTTAGCACACTCTGCCAACCCAGATGTCCTAGCTGTGTCTGAATCTTGGCTTAGAAAGGCCACCAAAAACCCTGACATTTCCATCCCTAACATTTTCTGACAAGATAGAACTGCCAAAGGGGCCGGAGTTGCAATCTACTGCAGAGTTCTGTCTTACTATCCAGGTCTGTGCCCAAACAGTTTGAGCTTCTACTTTTAAAAATCCACCTTTCCAGAAACAAGTCTCTCACCGTTGCTGCTTGCTATAAGTCCACCTTCTGGCCCAAGCTGTGCCCTGGACACCATATGTGAATTGATTGCCCCCCATCTATCTTCAGAGCTTGTGCTGTTAGGTGATCTAAACTGGGACATGCTTAACACCCTGGCCATTTTACAATCTAAGCTTGATGCTCTCAATCTCACACAAATGATCAATGAACCTACCAGGTACAACCCCAAATCCGTAAACACAGGCACCCTCATAGATATCATCCTAACCAACCTGCCGTCCAAATACACCTCTGCTGTCTTCAACCAGGATTTCAGCGATCACTGCCTCATTGCTTGCATCCGTAATGGGTCTGCGGTCAAACGACCACCCCTCATCACTGTCAAACGCTCCCTAAAACACTTCAGCGAGCAGGCCTTTCTAGCCTTTCTGACCTTTCTTTATTGACATCATTCCGCCAGTAGAAGATGCCTGGTTATTCTTTAAAAATGCTTTCCTCACAATCTTAAATAAGTATGCCCCATTCAAAAATTTTAGAACTAAGAACAGATATAGCCCCCGGTTCACTCCAGACCTGACTGCCCTTGGCCAGCGCAAAAACATCCTGTGGCATACGACATTAGCATCAAGTAGCCCCCGTGATATGCAACTTTTCAGGGAAGTTAGGAACCAATATTAACAGGCAGTTAGGAAAGCAAAGGCTAGCATTTTCAAACAGAAATTTGCATCCTGCAGCACAAAGTGTAAAAAGTTCTGGGACACTCTAAAGTCCATGGAGAATAAGTACACCTCCTCCCAGCTGCCCACTGCACTGAGGCTAGGAAACACTGTCACAACCGATAAATCCACAATAATTGAGAATTTCAAAAGCATTTTTCTACGGCTGGCCATGCTTTCCACCTGGCCAACCCTACCCTGGTCAACAGCCCTGCACCCCCCACAGCAACTTGCCCAAGCCTCCCCATTTCTCCTTCACCTAAATCCAGATAGCTGATGTTCTGAAAGAGCTGCAAAATCTGGACCCCTACAAATAGCAGGGCTAGAAAACCTGGACCCTCTCTTTCTAAAATTATCATCCAAAATTGTTGCAACCCCTATTACTAGCCTGTTCAACCTCTCTTTTGTATCGTCTGAGATCCCCAAAGATTAGAAAGCTGCCGCGGTCATCCCCCTCTTCAAAGGGGGAGACACTCTAGACCAAACTGCCACAGACCAATATCTATCCTACCCTGCCTTTCTAAGGTCTTCGAAAGCCAAGTTAACAAACAGATCACCGACCAATTCGAATCCCACCGTACCTTCTCCGCTATGCAATCTGGTTTCCGAGCTAGTCATGGGTGCACCTCAGCCATGCTCAAGGTCTTAAACGATTAACCGCCATCGATAAGAGACAGTACTGTGCAGCTATATTCATCGACATGGCCATGGCTTTGGACTCTGTCAATCACCACATTCTAATCGGCAGACTCAACGGCCTTGGATTCTCAAATGACTGCCTCGCCTGGTTCACCAACTACTTCTCAGACAGAGTTCAGTGTGTCAAATCGGAGGGCCTGTTGTCCGGACCTCTGGCAGTCTCTATGGGGGTGCCACAGGGTTCAGTTCTCGGGCCAACTTTTTTCTCTGTATACATCAATGATGTCACTCTTGCTGCTGGTGATTCTCCGATCCACCTCTACGCTGATTACACCATTCTGTATACTTCTTGCCCTTCTTTGGACTGTGTCAACTAACCTCAATACGAGCTTCAATGCCATACATAACTGCTCATAATTGCAAGTAAAACTAAATGCATGCTCTTCAACCGATCGCTGCTCGCACCTGCCCGCCCGTCCAGCATCACTACTCTGGACGGTTCTGACTTAGAATATGTGGACAATTACAAATACCTAGGTGTCTGGTTAGACTGTAAACTCTCCTTCCAGACTCACATTAAGCATCTCCAATCCAACATGAAATCTAGAATCGGCTTCCTATTTCACAACAAAGCATCCTTCACTTATGCTGCCTGCCAAACATACCCTCATAAAACGGACTATCCTGCCAATCCTTGACTTCGGCGATGTCATTTACAAAATAGCCTCCAACACTCTACTCGGCAAATTGAATGCAGTCTATCACAGTGCCATCCGTTTTGTCACCAAAGCACCATATACTACTCACCACTGCGACCTGAATGATCTCGTTGGCTGGCCCTCACTTCATAACCCACTGGCTCCAGATCATCTATAAGTCTTTGCTAGGTAAAGCCCCACCTTATCTCAGCTCAATGGTCACCATAGCAGCACCCACCTGTAGCACGTGCTCCAGCAGGTATTGTCACGGCCGTTGAAAGAACTGGACCAAGGTGCAGCGTGGTGAGCGTACATATTCCTTTATTTCATATGACGCCGACAAAAACAATAAACCATCCAAAACAACCGTGAAGCTAAAGGCTATAGTGCCAACAAACAAAGACAACCACCCACAAATACAGTTGGGAAAAGGGGCTGCATAAGTATGGTTCCCAATCGGAGACAACGATAGGCAGCTGTCCCTGATTGAGAACCATACCCGGCCAAAACAAAGAAATACAAAGCATAGAAAATGAACATAGAATGCCCACCCAAATCACACCCTGACCAAACCAAAATAGACAAATAAAAAGCTCTCTAAGGTCAGGGCGTGACAGGTATATTTCACTGGTCACCTCCAAAGCCAATTCCTCCTCAGTTCTCTGCTGCCAATGACTGAAAGGCAAAAATCACTGAAGCTAGAGACCCATATTCTCCCTCACTAAGTTCAAGCACCAGCTGTCAGAGCTGCTCACAGATCACTGCACCTGTACATAGCCCATCTGTAAATAGCCCATCCAACTACCTCATCCCCATACTGTTATAATTTTTTTTGCTCCTTTGCACCCCAGTATCTCTACTTGCACATTCATCTTCTGCACATCTATCACTCCAGTGTTGAATTGCTAAATTGTAATGATTTCGCCTATTTACTGCCTTACCTCCCTTATCTTACCTCATTTGCACACACTGCATATAGACTTTTTTTTCTCTATTGTGTTATTGACTGTATGCTTGTTTATTCCATGTGTAACTCTGTGCTGTTGTTTGTGTCGCACTGCTTTGCTTTATCTTGTCCAGATCACAGTTGTAAATGAGAACTTGTTCTCAACTGGCCTACCTGGTTAAATAAAGGTGAAATCAAAAAATCTAAACATATCTCCGCCCTAACAATGTAAGTAGTTGTCCCAAAGGTGGAAATCCAGGCAACAAGCTTAGGTCTGCATGTTATGTCCATAGAAACACATTGGGCTTATTCAGGACAGATTCCGCCTCTGTCTCTCTGCTGAAATTAGAGAGCGAAACAGCATCACTCTGTCTTACTATATGAACTGCCCATGTATCTGATGCTGTCGGGACAGAAAAAGTATGACAAGCCGTACTCCTTTTGTCCAGACAGCATCAGATACACAACAAAGAGACAGAGGGACTCTGGGATCGATGCGTCTTTTTATCGGCGCACGTCTTCGTCAAATAAATGATCAATATTTCAATCATTTTTGGATACAGGCAAGGAGGTACGGTAGGGCCCCCTAGGGCCTGCCCATGATGCCGGCCCTGGCTTGGAGTGATGTTGGGTGATAGTGAGTCAGTCGGTATGTTGGTAAGAGTCTGTGCTGGGGCTGCATGGAAGGTTAGGCAGGAAAGGGGTTGACGTGAATGGGGTAGAGGCTGAGTCTGATAGGGTTTGAGGTGGAGGGTGTTGAGGAGGAAGGTGGATGAGGTTGGGGATGATGGTGGCTGGTAAGATGACGGTGAGAGTCAGTGGGTGCCTCATGGCTTCTGTTTGACAGGGCAGTCAGCTTACAGTTGGATCTGTTTCTTATTAAGCCCTCTCCCCATAATCCCTCAGTCCCATTTCAAACCCTATCCACACCTCTCCTCTGTCCTCCCTCCGTCCTCCCTCCTCCGTCCAAAGAATGGCAGCACGCTGTTTGTCAGAAGATGCACCGCTTCTCTCTCTTGCTATACCCCCCTCTCCCTCCCTCCCTCCCTCCCTCCCGTTTGCTTTTTTTTTATCAATGAATGTGTCACTTTTAACACTAAAGACTTAACATCAAATGAGCTTGGAAATCCATTTTCACACTTTGGCTGCCCATTCCAGAGGCTTTGTTTTCAGAAGGCAAAGGGGAACCGGTGAGCTCATAGACATGCAGTTGTCTTTGTTCCACTGCCCTCTAGCCCAGTGTGCCCGGGTGGACCGTACCACAGGGAGACAGAGGGGGAGATAAAACACCCCTCCCCCCACTCCGAAAAGACCTGTTACCTGGCCCCCGAAGATGCCCCCTGGCAATCGCAATTAAATCAGCTAGCGAAGAAATTTCCTCGTAACGTCAATCAAAATAATTTACCCTGGCATGGTGTTTTTTCTTAAAGGCGCACCGTTGCTTTTCTGAGGAGGCCCTGTCCACTTAATTCAAAGCTCTTTATTCAAATCAGGCTGAGGAGGAAGAAGAAGTGCCTGCAACCGGGATTCTTATCCTCCTCTCCTGCCTGCAGTTGTCTTCAAAAATAATGTGAAAGGGAAATAAAGAGAGAGTGAGAGAGATTGAGAGAGAGGTGGGGAGAGAGAGAGAGAGAGAAAGACTGAGAGAAAGAGAAAGGAGAGAGAGAAAGAGAAAGGAGAGAGAGAAAGAGAGGCGCCCGGCGAGGCTGTATGTGTGTCATTTGAATAATACGCTGGACACTTTCAATCTGCAAGAACATAAGAGGAGGGTTTTAAGGCTCAGGGAGTCGGGGTGTGGGGAGGCACAGTGCCCCTGGTCGTCTTGATGGAGAAGCTCACTTAAAAAGAGCTGTGTTGAAGTCACATGGAGGTTAAACTAAAAGTTACAGTAACCAAAGAGGTGGGTTGAATTTAAAACAACAGCCAGCAGCACCAGTGTAGAGAAAGAGCGAGAGAGTGTGTGCATGCTTGTGTGCGTGTTCACATCATCTCTGACACTGTTGAGAGAGAGAGAGAGAAACCTGTGTGCTTGTGCCTTCATGTGCGTGCATGTTCACATGATGTCCATCGATATGGCCCATACATTTTCCACTAACAATCACAGCCATAAAGCCCTTATCAACATGCCAAACAGTTATCAAATAACCTCCTTCAGGTCTGAGGAGCTGCTATGTAACTTGACCACTTGATAATTATCACAAAACACCAACCCTGCCAAGCCTCAGGTAGCTTCGTGCTGCCCACTGTTCTTCCTTGAGGACATGCTTTCCTCTCCCATTTGCTAGGATTCCTACAGCCTTTTCTTTGTGTGTTCAGTTCCAACCTACAGTCAGACTACAGCTATTGTTCTATTATGCTCGGTCCTCATGGTATAAATCATAATACGTCACTCGCCTGTTCACATTCTTTTTATGTTGAATCTTAGTAACCGCAGGGTGCTTCTTAAAGGCCTTTGTGTTTCTCTGATAGACAGCTACAGTATTGTTACCTGATTCAGACAAAGGTGGGTTTTCATGGTTTTTTTATGTATTGTGTCCTGTGTGTGTGTGCGTGCGTGCAGGATTTTTTTGGTGTTTTTCTTCCTTCTAGTGTACGTAAGAGCTCATTGAAATTGTTGTGTCTGTGTGGGGGAGAGTTCAAATACAGAGAGAGAGGGGGGGGGGGGAGAGAAGAGAGAGAGAGAGAAAGAGAGAGAGAGAGAGAGAGAGAGAGAGTCATTATAAAATCCCCAGCCGACTTGATATAACCACACGTCGTAACCACTCTGGTTTGCATATTCAACTCCTTGTTTCATCATGTACTCAGATTGTAACGAGAACAGGGTGAGAGATTTGAGTTGCACTTCCAGTTTTCCAACCAGTAACCTATACTGGTGTCCTCAGACCAGGCGGAGAAGATCAGAGAGAGGAGAGAAAGAAGGAGGAAGCTTTTCTGCCCTAATGGATGGGAACATTCCTGGCTTGTGGGCAAATACCCCAGGGGAAACTTCAAATGATGACCAAAATATTTTTTGACATGTTAATTAAATGTCAAACCACAATGGCGAATGCAATGCAGTGCAGATGGGATAGTTTCAAAGGAAAGGTAGAGTAATCAGATTCGGAAAGCCCAGCCCCAGTCCTTCAATGAGTTTAGCTTTTCCTATAAAGGAAATAATATAGTGGAGGGGAAAGCAAAGCCTAAATTTTTCTTCTCTAGCGAGTCACTATCCAAAAAGATAGATTCATCACTGACATAGAAAACAATGAAGTCTGCCATTTTGAAACCTATTTTTATCTAAATATATACTTAAATACATTTAACTGACCAGGATAATGCTTCCAATAAACCAAGATAAAGCACTGCCTGGTGCTTTGATTCCAGTGTCTCTGAACTGAAAACAAAATGGACTCTTCTATAAATCATGATAATGTCTGGCTGGCAAAAGGAAAATAAGAAAAATAAAAAAAATGTCGCGCAATGAATCAATAACATATAAAAAGTAGGGCATTAAAAAGTTACCTCCATTGTCATTGTCAAAAACAAACCCAACCTCCACTAAAAGCAGGAGTAGCTTGCGTATTCTGGCAGTAGATCAGCATGTCTTGGTTGGATGCCAGGATGGAGTCAAAGTTAAATGATGAGTTCCATAGCAGTGAAGATCGTGAAACTGCAGCCTGCCCTCAGTTATAACAGATAGTACCTACTCTGGCACCAACAGCACACAGACCCACAGAGAGAGAGGTGGTTTTACAAAGGTGCACCAATGGCTTTTCAGGATTCCTTAACCGTTGACTGTACTGTACTCTACTGTGCTGTCCGGTACAGGAACATGGGCCTGTCAATCCCAAGTGGACATAAATATAGCGTTGTTAAACCTGTACTTTAGAATTAGTATCAGAAGACAGAATGAATAATTGATTCATGGAAAATGTTGATTCAATTATTAGACACATGTTGATTCAATTATTAGACACATGTTGATTCAATTATTAGACACATGTTGATTCAATTATGATTCAATTTAAAGACAAAACAAGACAGAAGGAAATTTGTCCTTTATCAGACTTAAGGGTGAATCTAGTCACGTATCATATACTGTATGCAGCTGATCCCAGCCAGGTAGAACTCTAACAGAGAAGAAGATCCCTGGCATTTTTTAAATTTATTTTATTTCACCTTTATTTAACCAGATAGGCTAGTTGAGAACAAGTTCTCATTTGCAACTGCGACCTGGCCAAGATAAAGTATAGCAATTCGACACATACAACAACACAGAGTTACACATGGAATAAACAAAACATACAGTCAATAATACAGTAGAACAAAATAAAACAAAAAATATATATACAGTGAGTGCAAATGAGGTAAGATAAGGGAGTTAAGGCAATAAATAGGCCATGGTGGCAAAGTAATTACAATATAGCAATTAAACATGGGAATGGTAGATGTGCAGAAGATGAATGTGCAAGTAGGGATACTGGAGTGCAAAGGAGCAAGATAAATAAATAAATACAGTACGGGGATGAGGTAGGTAGACAGATGGGCTGTTTACAGATGGGCTATGTACAGGTGCAGTGATCTGTGAGCTGCTCTAACAGCTGGTGCTTAAAGCTAGTGAGAGTCTCCAGCTTCAGAGATTTTTGCAGTTTGTTCCAGTCATTGGCAGCAGAGAACTGGAAGGAAAGACGACCAGAGGAGGAATTGGCTTTGGGGGTGACAAGTGAGATATACCTGCTGGAGCGCGTGCTACGGGTGGGTGCTGCTATGGTGACCAGTGAACTGAGATAAGGCGGAGCTTTACCTAGCAGAGACTTGTAGATGATCTGGAGCCAGTAGGTTTGGTGACGAATATGTAGCGAGTGCTAGCCGACGAGAGCATACAGGTCGCAGTGGTGGGTAGTATATGGGGCTTTGGTGACAAAACGGATGGCACTGTGATAGACCGCATCCAATTTGTTGAGTATAGTGTTTGAAGCTATTTTATAGATGACATCACCGAAGTCGAGGATCGGTAGGATGGTCAGTTTGATGAGGGTATGTTTGGCAGCATGAGTGAAATTTAATTTAGAATGTGGAACGATAGAGAGAGCAGCGATAGTCCAACAGCCACCCACCAAAAATGTGTGGTTCCGTTACCCAGGAAACAAAACTGCAACATTTCAACAACATTATGGAGATAATGTTATATAAGTTAATTTATGTATTATTATCAAAGTCAAAGAGCATCTTGGGTTATTTCCATAGCAGCGTTCCGACTTTGCTATGTCTCAGCTTGGTTACTTTTGTTGCACACTGGCGCACAGAACAAACTGGTCATTCCACATTGGTACTACGTCATTTTGCTGACGTAACGTGGAACAATGTTGGTTCAACCAGTGTGTGCCCAGTGGGGACAGTGGTTGGTGTTCGTCCTGGCATACGCTTAAGCAACACGTGTTACTGGTCCTTCGCTGGTCCAGATGAACTCTGAAACGAGGAACTATGTTTTAACCATGTACAGTGGTTTTCTCCGTTAATCGAAGATGTTTTGGCAGCTGTATTTAGCCTACAAGGGCCATCATTGCCTTTGCCTGCTAGTCTCTAAAAAAATACATTTAGCATCTTTCAACAGCTTCCTATCTCGTATTATTTTTCGGGATTCCTCTGGTCCGGTACATACGTTGCTTTCTGCAAGCATGGACAACGGAACGTGTGTAACAATGGTAACAAACATGTAACATGGCAACCTTATAATGTTGCTAGGGAAAATTACCCAAAATACTGATGTATAAAATTGTATTAAAGAACAACCTTTACAAGTTTTGAACCATATTCATGTGTTCATACTCATAAAATGATCTACGTAATGATGTTGAAACTCGGCGGTTTTGTTTTCTGGTTCAGGTTTTAAAAAAACTCTGAAGCCTTTTTTGGTAGTTGGACTACAAGAGAGGCCTCTAGAGTTAACCTCAGAAGGCTTCTAGAATCATGCCTCTATCTGCGTGTGAGAGATCTGGGGTTTGATGTTAATTAGAGGTGGAGTGAAATAAGTAAGGTAATCAATGAAGGGCAATGCGTTCTATGGGAAAGAATGCACAACACGGTAGGTGTGCGCCACAATGTATTAGCAGAGTGGCACTAACCTTCCAGAGAACTCATGGAACCTCGAGTTGATCATCACACTTTTACTAAGGCTATATTTTCCACTAGAAATGTGTTCATTTGCAGGTAAAAAAAGTATTCAACGTCCACTGGAGTAGCTAGCACGTTTCCAAGATGGCTACAGTAGTTGCTTTGGTAACCAAACAAACATACTTGCTAGCTTAGCTAACCAAACTATCAGTCCTCCTACAGTAGCTTGGGGTTTTGAAAATTGAATTCAACAATGCCAATAATGTTTTCAATTTGACTTTTGCTTTCAAAAGCAGCTTAAACATACACCATGTAAGAATGAACTATAGCTATTGAATTATACCATGCATTCTAATAAATTATTCAAAGAGTGGTTTGAAATTCCCATTGCTAGAGTCTATCCTGCTCATTACAGTTATACAATTATATATATATATTTTTTTACATGTATTTTTTATGTAACCAGGTAGGCCAGTTGAGAACAAGTTCTCATATACAACTGCGACCTGGCCAAGATAAAGCAAAGCAGTTCGACACACAACAACACAGAGTTACACATGGGATTAACAAAAGTACAGTCAATAACACAATAGCAAAACAATCTATATACAGTGTGTGCAAATGGAGTAAGGAGGTAAGGCAATAAATAGGCCATAGTTGCGAAGTAATTACAATTTAGCAAATTAACACCGGAGTGGTAGATGTGCAGGTGATGATGTGCAAGTAGAAATACCGGAGTGCAAAAGAGCCAAAAAAGTAAATAAAAACAATATGGGGATGAGGTAGGTAGTTGGATGGGCTATTTACAGATGGGCTGTGTACAGCTGCAGCGATCTGTTAGCTGCTCAGATAGCTGATGCTTAAAGTTAGTGAGGGAGATATAAGTCTCCAACTTCAGTGATTTTTGCAATACTTGCCCCCTTTCTGATTTTCTCTATTTTTGCATCTTTTTTGATACGTAATGTTCTCAGATCTTCAACCAAAACCTAATATTAGATCAAAGGAAACTGAGTTGACAAATAACAAAGTTATGCAACACCAATTATCCTGTGTGAAAAAGTAACTGCCCGTTTACACTCAATAACTGGTTGTGCCACCTTTAGCTGCAATGACTGCAACCAAACGCTTCCTGTAGTTGTTGATCAGCCACTCACATCGCTGTGGAGGAATTTTGGCCCACACTTCCATGCAGAACTGCTTTTGGAATTCTCTCTCACTCTCACACCCTCTCAACCCATATTTTCTCTCTCTCTTTCTTTCTCTCTCTCTCTCGCTCACACACTTTCTCTCTCTTTCTCAAGAAAACAACAACTTTATTTGACAAAAATGCTGTTATTGATTGTAAAAACTTTCCAAAAAAGTTATGGGAAACAATTAAGGGCTTACTTTGTTACATCTATCTCATCATACCCATCTAGTGTGGAGGTTGACAGGAGAACAATGACAGAATCAGCTGACATTGACAATCATTTTGCGGATAAAAAAGAAGACAACTAATTTACAGAGAGATAGTCTATATAACCATTCTTCCAAAAAAAGCTACACAGTGTACAAAACATTACGAACTCCTTCCTAATATTGAGTGGCACGCTGCACCCCCTTTTGCACTCAGAGTAGCCTCAATGTTTACTCCAATGCTTCCCACAGTTGTGTCAAGTTGGCTGGATGTCCTTTGGGTGGTGGACCATTCTTGACACGACTGGGAAACCTACTACCATACCCCGTTCAAAGGCACTTCAATATTTTGTCTTGACCATTCGCCCTCTGAATGACACACATACACAATCCATGTCTCAATTGTCTCAAGGCTTAAACATCCTTCTTTAACCTGCGTCCTCCCCTTCATCTACACTGATTGAAGTGGATTTAGCACGGCAACATCAATAAGGGATCCTAGCTTTCACCTGGATTCACCTGCTAATGGAAAGTGCAGGTGTTCCTAATGGCTTGTACACTCAGTGTAGAAATTCAAAACAATACTTTAGAACCGCTTAAATGTAAGACATTGAAAGGTTGTGTATGACTATGGTAGATGAAGGAACCAATCTATCTGGTTAGAGTTTATCTGGTCAATACAGTGAGCTACAAAAGTATTGGGACAGTGACACATTTTGTTGTTGTTTTGGCTCTGTACTCCAGCACTTTGGATTTGAAATGTTACAATGACTATGTTATAGTGCACACTGTCAGCTTTTATTTCATTTAATTTGAGGTTATTGTCATCCATATTTAGAAGTCACTTTTGGATATTTGGAGTCACTTTTATTGTAAATAAGAATAGAATGTGTTTATTAACACTTCTACATTAATGCGGATGGTACCATGATAATCCTGAATGAATTGTGAATAATGATGAGTGAGAAAGTTACAGACACCAAAATGACATAAAACATAATTTACCATGAATATCCATTTGGCACAAAACATTCTGAACACAACCAAAACAAACAGCCTGCTATGAATATGGGACCAATACTTCACTTTTAACTACTTTAAAGATGCAGTATGTAGATATCGCTCCACCATTTCCTGGTTGCAAAAATGTTAATAGTTCTCCTAATTTAGTATAGTGTAGAAATATATTTTCCATAGCCAAAAATATTGTGTTTTCAGCTAGTGTACAAACAGAAATGAATGGGAAGCATAGAAATAGTGCACATAGAAAAGATGTACAGCTTCTTATGCTTGGTTTCAATGAAAATGACAGATCTATAACACATATTTCTATGTGAATTTGGTCAGGTTGCCCAAAAAGTTACATATAGCAGCTTTAATAAACATATAAGTGTATTGGTCCCCTAAAATGGGGTGACTATGTAAAAAAGTGCTGTAATTTCTGAACGGTTCACCCGATATGATGAAAATACCTTCAAATTAAAGTTGACAGTCTGCCCTTTAACTTCATAGTCATTGTATCATTGTGTCAAAGTGCTGGACTACAGATGTTTACTAAATGTTTCACTGTCCCAATACTTTTGGAGCTCACTGTATGTCAGTGTATTATGTCTGTTTGTAACAGTTTGAAATATGTGAAAATGTGATTGTATTATACATTGTATTTTAATGTTTAAGGACACTTGGAAGATTAAACTAAAAGAGATTCTAATAAAATAAAATACATCTCTCCTTCCTTCCTTCCTTCCTTCCTTCCTTCCTTCCTTCCTTCCTTCCTTCCTTCCTTCCTTCCTTCCTTCCTTCCTTCCTTCCTTCCTTCCTTCCTTCCTTCCTTCCTTCCTTCCTTCCTTCCTTCCTTCCTTCCTTCCTTCCTTCCTTCCTCTCTCAATGCTGACATTGATTATGTTGAATGTTAACAACAGCATCAACTTTACATTCCTTCTGAAACAGATGACTTATAGGTAGATAGGACCAGGAGTTGCTCCTGAACATGTGACCTGACATATGACCCAATACTCTGGTCAGGTCACAAGTTCAGGAAAAACTCCTGGCCCTATGTATACAGCTATTAGCCTGTCTGTCTGGATGTGTGTGTGTGTGTGTGTGTGTGTGTGTGTGTGTGTGTGTGTGTGTGTGTGTGTGTGTGTTTGAAGGCCTTCCAATGTGAAAGGCAGAGAGTCCATATCTCCCAGCTCTGTGATAGATTTCCCTTTCCTATCAAAGACTGGAGGGCAAAGTAGGGAGGACGGAGGAAGGAGGGAGGGTGTGTGTGTCAATGTGTGCGTGTCTGTGTATGTGTGTGTCATACCCCGAGCCGGGGCCCAGTGCGCCTTGATGCGACAAGAAGGGCAGAGTTGCTCAACCATGTTACTAATTAATGGAGGTTCTAAACACAAGGCCTGGGCTATTAGCATAAAAATAAATCTGATCTATTCTCTTTTTTCTTCCCTCTACAAGGACATAATCAAAAGCATTTAAGGCGTCATGTTGCCCAAATCACACATCAATCTATGGGCCGTTTGGATCTCTACTGCGGGGCAGCCGCGCATTACCAGTAATAACATTTCTGGTGTAATCAGGCATATATATTTCTTATTCCTTCAATCGGCAGCGGCGGCAGAGGGATGGAGTTGTAGCAGCTAATGTATTCAAAGTCAGACCAACTGCCGCTCGCAGAGGGGAAAAAAGAGACTTGGTTGAGTAACCGTAATAATTGGAAAATGATTTTGATAGCCTGAAACAATCTAATATATTACAGAATTTTATTAAAATAATATCAAATCAAATTAACTACTATTCCATAATGAATTAGGTAACAAGGTAGGCAGATATTAATCGCTATCCCCTCCCTTAGGCCAGGGGAGACAGGGAGAAGGGTGAGGGGGAGGGAGGGAAGGAAGGAGGGAGGAAGGGGAGGAGGAGGGGGGGGTTATTAACTTGGCTCTTGCGGCTTGTTGGAAGTCAGAGGAAGGCAGTAAGAAAAGTCCTTCAGGAGTTTTATGTCATTTCTTCACTCTTCCCATGGATTATTTTCTTCCTGCTTTCTGAGGAACTCGCTTTTATATTTGCCCTCTCTGGCTGCCTGCCTGTCGATGTGGGTCTACTGTTCTACACTACAAGCTACACTGCTACAGGGAGGTACAGTCTCGCCTACGTCATCCTCAGCCCGGACCTGATTGGTTGTTTTAAGACGAGCCCCCTCGGTTGGTCGGCGTCCCATAATTAGGTTGGCGTGCCATGACTTCATCCAGCGCCCTGCGCCGCGGCTCTCCTTGCCATCCTTTCCGGCGCTCTGCGAGGACGCCTATGGGGGCCTTCCAGGCCCTTACATCTGGTCGGTTGGTTATAATCAGGCCCAGGTCTGGGCCCTTTGAAAGCATAATCAGATGGCTGGCTGAGCCGTGCCAGATATTTAATGTATCAGGCCCATGCCAGCTCCCCTCTCAGCACTGCAAGCCTCTTCTAATTCCAGCATGCCAATCAATTACTGCACACATGGACTGGGCCAACTAAATAACCAGATGCAGCGGAGCACTAGTCAGGGCTATCTGTGTGTGTAGTATAGCTTGATGTTATTCTCCTCCATTATGGCATGATGAGCTTGTGTTTTTACAGAACTTCATGAGGGTTGGAGGGAGTACCTGTTTGGAGAACCGACTGCCATACTGGCCCGTACCGGAAAGGGTATGGGGGGGGGGGGGGGTGTAAGTAGGCTAACTGCGCATCCGATATTTGATAAACGGAACGAGACATCTATTACAAAACCCCAGAGCACTCTTCTAGCCTGAATAAATTGATGGTTCTTGTTGACTAATTTACCTTTTTTGTAGAAAGAAAAGTTGGGACACCTGCAAAGGGGGTTAAATGTGGTACTGTCCTGAAAAAAGGGATGGCCAACCTAACATAATGTCAATTTTCTTGACTAGGCTGCAATGTTCATTGCCATGAAAAAAGTTGTAACTTTTGTTTGCATTTAGGGGAGCTCATGTCTCATTCAGGGGTCTGACCCCCCTTGTAATTCACAATCTGAGGAAAGGGGTGGTGGCCCCTGTTAGGAGAGGGGTGGTGGCCTCTGTAGGAGAAGGGTGGTGGCCCCTGTTAGGAGAAGTGTGGTGGCCCCTGTAGGAGAGGGGTGGTGGCCCCTGTTAGGTGAGGGGTAGTGGCCCCTGTAGGAGAGGGGTGGTGGCCCCTGTTAGGAGAGGGGTGGTGGCCCCTGTTAGGAGAAGTGTGGTGGCCCCTGTTAGGAGAAGTGTGGTGGCCCCTGTAGGAGAGGGGTGGTGGCCCCTGTTAGGTGAGGGGTGGTGGCCCCTGTTAGGAGAGGGGTGGTGGCCCCTGTTAGGAGAGGGGTGGTGGCCCCTGTTAGGAGAAGTGTGGTGGACCCTGTAGGAGAGGGGTGGTGGCCCCTGTTAGGTGAGGGGTGGTGGCCCCTGTTAGGAGAGGGGTGGTGGCCCCTGTAGGAGAGAGATGGTGGAGCCTGTAGTAGAGACGTGTAGACCCTTGCGGCCACCAGACATCACCACATCTCCGGAGCTTAAACAGGAAGATAACCCTAACAATGGCAGGACCAATGACTTTCTACTTTAGTGGGCCACGCAGCGTAGGCTGAGAAAACCCTTATCCCAAACACAGCTAATAGATGTGGCTTAACCTAGTCCAGAGGATAGAGGTTTTGTCAATTTAGGATCACTTTACCAGGATTTGGCTGTGTGGCGTCGTGGATTATCATTGGTGCCCCGTGGCACACCGGGGGTATCTGCCCTCGAAACCCAGGATAATGGGGGTCCTTTCCTAAAGGAGATAAGACTAGCTACTTATCTAAGACATTGCAGGTGCTTGCAAAGTCGATTGCTCGGAAAGACGCACAACTGGTGGGGATTTCAGCACTGGGAGACGCTCCCAATGAGCAGCCTTTTAAAGATATGTTAGATATGATGGGGAGAGGGAGAGAAGGAGGGAAAGGAAGAGAGAGAGGGGGAGAAAGTGCTACTTTGAGAAGATTACACAAACCCCCCGACGAGGCTTCGTATCTCTCATAGTACTCATGTCAGTAAGAAACACCAGTGCATTCCTACACATCTCCCTCTGACAACAAAGAGAGAAAAAATTACTTTCTTGCCACTCAAAGAAAAGCACTCAGTAAGTTTTCCAAGGGACCTCTCCTGTCATAAACCAGGAGAGAGAGAGAGAGAGAGAGAGAGAGAGAGAGCGAGAGAGAGAGAGCGAGAGGGAGGGAGGGAGGGAGGGAGGGAGGGAGGGAGGGAGGGAGGGAGAGAGAGAGAGAGAGAGAGAGAGAGAGAGAGAGAGAGAGAGAGAGAGAGAGAGAGAGAGAGAGAGAGAAAGAGGGAGAGAGAGAGAGCATTTAGCCTAATACCACTGTTGGCACATCCCTCCTTCTCTCTTCCTCCTTTCTTCCATCTCTCCATATGAATGAAGACATGAATCAGGAAGGAAATAGACTTTCCTCATTGGCAACAGAGAGAGGCAGCACCCCTGACACCTATGATGCCACACTGCCACATTCCCCACCTGACTCCTGCAACACAGTCGAACAGAGTAGAGCAGAGGAGACGGAACCGACCAAAGAGCAAAACAACATTTTTAATTTTTAATTACTAATTATTTCAGAGGCTTTTTTATGGCTTTATTTTAGCGGTGACAGTCAGCGGGGAGAGCGGGATTAGGTTCCTCAGGGAAGAGACAGAGGAGAGATGAGAAAAGAAGCAGGCAGAGGGAGGACAGCTCATTCTGATCCAAGGGGGGCTTTGCAGGCCAGGGGGGTGACAGCTGCACTGTCTTTAGCCCGGATTTGAATTTGAATTCTATCTAACGATGCAGCGCCGCGCGGACTTGGCAGGGCAGTCGGCTAATCTTCCAGACACAAATGCCTGGGCTTTTCTTGTGTGCCCTCACAGAGATTTGAGTAATTAAAGTTAAATTGAAGGAATAAAAAAATATCCTTCTTGTACTGAGGCTGTCTTGCCTAATGCCAAGTGTGAATAGTCAGGTTTGTCCTAGAACTCTAATCCCCAATGATATTTCTCCTGAACCGAGGTGCTGCCAAGTTTTCACACAAGCTCTAAAAGACTGTGATAAGGCAAGGCCAGGGCCACGGCTTTCTTTCATCTTACAGCCATCTTTAAGGAAGGAGGAAGAAAAGAAATGAGAGAGGAAGGGAGGGAGGGAGGGAGCGAAGGAGAGACAGAGGGAGGGGGAATTATGTAAAAGTGGAAATGGCCATCTGACGGTCGGCGGTGAACATCATTCACGTCCAGAAGGAAGGAACAGGAACAGAGGAACAGGTGAGGCAGGTGGGAGGACTCCAGGCTTGCCAGGGGTTTAACATGTTGAGGAATGATGGCTGGAGAGAACAGGACAGCAGGTGGGGCAGCTAACTTCACATACTATATAACTCTGTACTGTCTGTACTGTCTGTCTGCCTGTCTGATTTCCTATCTGTTTGTCTGGCCTCCAGCTCCAAAAACCCTATAACCTGATCCATACTTCATGTTTATGACCTGGGGTTGGTCTCATGTCTGAGAGTTAGGTACTATTTCCAGGTGTGCTGTGGCTGCTGTCTTGTCTGTCTGCCATATACAGTAAATTCACCACAGGGAGGAGGGACAGACAAATGCTCTCTCTCTCTCTCTCTCTCTCTCTCTCTCTCTCTCTCTCTCTCTCTCTCTCTCTCTCTCTCTCTCTCGCTCTCTCTCTCATCCCCATGCTCCCTCCCTCCCCCCCCCCCCCCCCTCTCCCCTCCCTCCCCCTCTCTCACCACCCTCTCTCTGTCCTCTTTCTAAAAGCGGAAGCCCACATACAGTATGAAACTCTACCTCCCAGAGCCCAGATTTTATCGAGGATCAGAGGATCCAGCAGGGAATCACAGGCGTGAACTGAGTAAATAGAACAAGAATGAACTTCTCCCATGGCCATCTGTGGTATGATAATAGGACTAGAACTGCCAAGAAATTAACCTGTGATTGGAGTAAGGACATGCTGCATTTACTCATGTGGTGGAGACAGAGAGACAGAGAGAGAGAGAGAGAGAGAGAGAGAGAGAGAGAGAGAGAGAGAGAGACAGAGAGAGAGAGAGAGAGAGAGAGAGAGAGAGAGACAGAGAGAGAGAGAGAGAGAGACAGAGAGAGAGAGAGAGAGAGAGAGAGAGAGAGAGAGAGAGACAGAGAGAGAGAGAGAGACAGAGAGAGAGACAGAGAGAGAGAGAGACAGAGAGAGAGAGCGAGAGAGAGAGAGAGAGAGAGAGAGACAGAGAGAGAGAGAGAGAGAGAGAGAGAGAGACAGAGAGAGAGAGAGAGAGAGAGAGAGAGAGAGAGAGAGAGAGAGAGAGAGAGAGAGGAGAGAGAGAGAGAGAGAGAGATCCATATCCAGCTAACAATTCTAGGTGGAGAGAACGTTTTTGTCGTGTTAACCGTAGATTCTATTCTAATGTTTGAGGTCCCGTTTTCCGTCAGTTAGGGGAACATTCTATCTATGTTAGCAAAAACCTTCTGCGAACCTCTCTAGCATGTTTTGGTGTTAAAGTTAGGAGAACATTCCCTTATTATCAAGCAGAACCTATTTAGGAATGTGGTGACAATGGTCTCAGAATATACAACACATGTTCTAGACATGTTTCATGGGAATGTTGCAAGACCATTCCCATGTACAGTTAGGGTTAGGAGAGTGTTAGGAGAATATACCTTCACCGTCACATCAAACATACACAGAACATGTTCTCAGAATGTAAGATATTATGCTGTAGACGTGTTTCACGGGAACGTGGCAAGAACGTTTCTGACTTCTCCTGATGGTCCCAAAGAAACGTGTCTCATTACACATCACACGTTGTTACTGTTGCCTAGTGCATCAAGGCCCTGAATGGTGGACCGCTGATCCAATCACAGATAGCTCTTTTTTGTCTGTTGGCAAAATGAAGGCTACTCACACACAGTGCTTTTAACATTCCTAATTTGTTGCTGAAACATGGCCCAGGTGGTAGTATTGATTCTGATAGAAACATGGTCCAGGTGGTAGAAACATGGTTCAGGTGATAGTGTTGATTCTGATAGAAACATGGCCGAGGTGGTAGTATTGATTCTGGTAGAAACATGGTCCAGGTGGTAGTATTGATTCTGGTAGAAACATGGTCCAGGTGGTAGTATTGATTCTGGTAGAAACATGGTCCAGGTGGTAGTATTGATTCTGGTAGAAACATGGTCCAGGTGATAGTGTTGATTCTGATAGAAACCTGGTCCAGGTGACAGTGTTGATTCTGATAGAAACATGGTCCAGGTGATAGAAACATGGTCCAGGTGGTAGTATTGATTCTGTTAGAAACATGGTCCAGGTGGTAGTATTGATTCTGATAGAAACATGGTCCAGGTGATAGTATTGATTCTGGTAGAAACCTGGTCCAGGTGATAGTATTGATTCTGATAGAAACATGGTCCAGGTGATAGAAACATGGTCCAGGTGGTAGTATTGATTCTGATAGAAACATGGTCCAGGTGGTAGTATTGATTCTGATAGAAACATGGTCCAGGTGGTAGAAACATGGTCCAGGTGATAGTGTTGTTTCTGATAGAAACATGGTCCAGGTGATAGTATTGATTCTGATAGAAACATGGTCCAGGTGATAGTATTGATTCTGATAGAAACATGGCCCAGGTGATAGTGTTGATTCTGATAGAAACATGGTCCAGGTGATAGTATTGATTCTGGTAGAAACATGGCCCAGGTGGTAGTATTGATTCTGGTAGAAACATGGTCCAGGTGATAGTATTGATTCTGATAGCAACATGATCCAGGTGGTAGAAACATGGTCCAGGTGATAGTGTTGATTCTGATAGAAACATGGTCCAGGTGATAGTATTGATTTTGGTAGAAACATGGCCCAGGTGGTAGTATTGATTCTGGCAGAAACATGGTCCAGGTGATAGTATTGATTCTGATAGAAACATGGCCCAGGTGATAGTATTGATTCTGATAGAAACATGGCCCAGGTGATAGTATTGATTCTGATAGAAACATGGCCCAGGTGATAGTATTGATTCTGGTAGAAACATGGCCCAGGTGATAGTATTGATTCTGGTAGAAACATGGCCCAGGTGATAGTATTGATTCTGGTAGAAAAATGGCCCAGGTGATAGTATTGATTCTGGTAGAAACATGGCCCAGGTGATAGTATTGATTCTGGTAGAAACATGGCCCAGGTGATAGTATTGATTCTGATAGAAACATGGCCCAGGTGATAGTATTGATTCTGGTAGAAACATGGTCCAGGTGATAGTATTGATTCTGATAGAAACATGGCCCAGGTGATAGTATTGATTCTGATAGAAACATGGCCCAGGTGATAGTATTGATTCTGATAGAAACATACCCAGAACATTGCGGACATATTCCTAGAATATCAGAAATGTATTTATTTACAGTGGCATATCTGTACTTTTTCACATTTGCCATTTAAATATTCAAGTCTAAGTCTTTTTTTGTTGTTGACATATATCTAGCCCCTTATTTCCTTTGGCACAAAACTCCATCGATACTTCCATTCGTTTGTATGGATTACCTTTAGTCGAGTCCTGTGACACTTGTAGTGGTCATAATAGTTTTGTAGGCCAAACTGTTCTTAAACTACAGATGATTTCGTGAGAAGACCAATTTTCACGATGTCTCATGGTCTGACAAACACCACTTTTGCTCGACCACCTTCCACCGCCAATACAGAATTTAAAAAAAAGTTAGTAAGAAAATTTTTGTAATAAGTAATAATTACATACTTACTTTTATGAGTAATGGAGTAATATAATGAGGTACTGTTTTCAAATATTGTATTTGAATTACTGTTACTTTTTCAAGTATATTTCTTTCAGATGCATATCTACAGCGTGTTATATATACTTATAATATATCTATATTTTGAAGTCTTGTCTCATGCTAAGGAAATTCATGCTATAGGCAAACCCAATTCCAATGGGCTATTGTAGAGCCGGGAATCAAAGAAAGATGGTAGCTGTGTTGTTACCCCGCTTAACCTTTTCTGTGTGGAAATGCTCCCATTGTTTGTCAGTTAATCGAGGAGAAAGGGAACAACATTTTTTGTCAAATGCAAACTCTGCAAAGGCAGCATTGATCTCTTTATCCAGAAACACCACATCAAATTGGAAAAAGAGTCTGGAGGTCGTGCACGAAGGCACAAAGCTGGTAGCCAAAGTTCCAGAAATATGTGAAAGAGGAAAAATCATAACGAACAAAGACGCATAAATAATTAGTTCCAAGTGTTCTAATGACATTTCCATATAAACCATCGAAATGTCTAATAAATTCAATTCAAAATGGCAATAATGACATTAACATCACATTTGTATTACTGCACTGTTGGAGCTAGGAACGTAAGCATTTCGCTGCGACCGTGATAACATCTGTAAAATATTTGCATGCGACCGTTAAAATGTTATTTGACATACAGTACAAAATTCATTAAATGCATATTTTTTTTCGGATCAATCTACACACAATACCCACTAATGACACATTTAAAATTGTTTTTTAGAACTTTTAGCAAATTTATAAAACCTTTAAAACAGAAATATCTTATTTACATAAGTATTCAGACCCTTTGCTATGAGACTCAAAATGGAGCTCAGGTGCGTCCTGTTTCCATTGATCATCCTTGAGTCTCTATAACTTGATTGGAGTCCACTTGGTGGTAAATTCAATTGATTGGACATGATTTGGAAAGGCACACACCTGTCTATATAAGGTTCCACAGTTGACAGTGCATGTCAGAGCAAAAATCAACCCATGAAGTCGAACGAATTGTCCGTAGAGCTCAGAGACCGGATTATGCCGATGCAAAGATCTTGGGAAGGGTACCAAAACATGCAGCATTGAATGTCCCCAAGAACACAGTGGCCTCCATCATTCTTAAATGAAATAAGTTTGGAACCAACAAGATTCTTCATAGAGCTGGCTGCTGTCCAAACTGAGAAATCGGGGAGAAAGTCCTCGGTCGGGGAGGTGACCAAGAACCAGATGTTCACTCTGACAGAGCTTCAGATTTCCTCTGTGGAGATGGGAGAACCTTCCAGAAGGACAACCATCACTGCAGCACTCCACCAATCAGGACTTTATGGTAGAGTGGCCAGACGGAAACCACTCCTCAGTAAAAGGCACATGACAGCCCGCTTGGAGTTTGCCAAAACACACTTAAAGAACTCTCAGACCATGAGAAACAAGATTCTCTGGTCTGATGAAACCAAGATTGAACTCTTTGGCCTGAATGCCAAGTGTCACGTCTGAAGAAAACCTGTCACCATCCCTACGGTGAAGCATGGTGGTGGCAGCATCATGCTGTGGGGATGTTATTCAGTTGCAGGGACTGGGAGACTAGTCAGGTTTGAGGGAAAGATGATTGGAGCAAAGTACAGAAATCTCCATGATGAAAACCTGCTCCAGAGTGCTCAGGACCTCAGACTGGGGCGAAGGTTCTTCTTCCAACAAGACAACAACCCTAAGCACACAGCCAAGACAACGCAGGAGTGGCTTTGGGACAAGTCTCTGAATGTCCTTGAGTGACCTAGCCAGAGCCCAGACTTGAACCCGAGCTGAAAATAGCTGTTCAGCAAAGCTCCCCATCCAACCTGACAAAGCTTGAGAGGGTCTGCAAAGAAGAATGGGAGAAAGTCCCCAAATACAGGTGTGCCAAGCTTGTTTTTTCATTATTATTTTTTTATTTTTTTATTATTTTATTTCACCTTTATTTAACCAGGTAGGCTAGTTGAGAACACCTTTATTTAACCAGGTAGGCTAGTTGAGAACACCTTTATTTAACCAGGTAGGCTAGTTGAGAACACCTTTATTTAACCAGGTAGGCTAGTTGAGAACACCTTTATTTAACCAGGTAGGCTAGTTGAGAACACCTTTATTTAACCAGGTAGGCTAGTTGAGAACACCTTTATTTAACCAGGTAGGCTAGTTGAGAACACCTTTATTTAACCAGGTAGGCTAGTTGAGAACAAGTTCTCATTTACAACTGCGACCTGGCCAAGATAAAGCATAGCAGTGTGACACAGACAACAAAGAGTTACACATGGAGTAAACAATTAACAAGTCAATAACACAGAAAACAAAGGGGGGGGTCTATATACAATGTGTGCAAAAGGCATGAGGAGGTAGGCAAATAATTACAATTTTGCAGATTAACACTGGAGTGATAAATGATCAGATGGTCATGTACAGGTAGAGATATTGGTGTGCAGAAGAGCAGAAAAGTAAATAAATAAAAACAGTATGGGGATGAGGTAGGTGAAAAGGGTGGGCTATTTACCAATAGACTATGTACAGCTGCAGCGATCGGTTAGCTGCTCAGATAGCTGATGTTTGAAGTTGGTGAGGGAGATAAAAGTCTCCAACTTCAGCGATTTTTGCAATTCGTTCCAGTCACAGGCAGCAGAGTACTGGAACGAAAGGCGGCCAAATGAGGTGTTGGCTTTAGGGATGATCAGTGAGATACACCTGCTGGAGCGCGTGCTACGGATGGGTGTTGCCATCGTGACCAGTGAGCTGAGATAAGGCGGAGCTTTACCTAGCATAGACTTGTAGATGACCTGGAGCCAGTGGGTCTGGCGACGAATATGTAGCGAGGGCCAGCCGACTAGAGCATACAAGTCGCAGTGGTGGGTGGTATAAGGTGCTTTAGTGACAAAACGGATGGCACTGTGATAGACTGCATCCAGTTTGCTGAGTAGAGTGTTGGAAGCCATTTTGTAGATGACATCGCCGAAGTCGAGGATCGGTAGGATAGTCAGTTTTACTAGGGTAAGCTTGGCGGCGTGAGTGAAGGAGGCTTTGTTGCGGAATAGAAAGCCGACTCTTGATTTGATTTTCGATTGGAGATGTTTGATATGAGTCTGGAAGGAGAGTTTGCAGTCTAGCCAGACACCTAGGTACTTATAGACGTCCACATATTCTAGGTCGGAACCATCCAGGGTGGTGATGCTAGTCGGGCATGCAGGTGCAGGCAGCGACCGGTTGAAAAGCATGCATTTGGTTTTACTAGCGTTTAAGAGCAGTTGGAGGCCACGGAAGGAGTGTTGTATGGCATTGAAGCTTGTTTGGAGGTTAGATAGCACAGTGTCCAAAGACGGGCCGAAAGTATATAGAATGGTGTCGTCTGCGTAGAGGTGGATCAGGGAATCGCCCGCAGCAAGAGCAACATCATTGATATACACAGAGAAAAGAGTCGGCCCGAGAATTGAACCCTGTGGCACCCCCATAGAGACTGCCAGAGGACCGGACAGCATGCCCTCCGATTTGACACACTGAACTCTGTCTGCAAAGTAATTGGTGAACCAGGCAAGGCAGTCATCCGAAAAACCGAGGCTACTGAGTCTGCCGATAAGAATATGGTGATTGACAGAGTCGAAAGCCTTGGCAAGGTCGATGAAGACGGCTGCACAGTACTGTCTTTTATCGATGGCGGTTATGATATCGTTTAGTACCTTGAGTGTGGCTGAGGTGCACCCATGACCGGCTCGGAAACCAGATTGCACAGCGGAGAAGGTACGGTGGGATTCGAGATGGTCAGTGACCTGTTTGTTGACTTGGCTTTCGAAGACCTTAGATAGGCAGGGCAGGATGGATATAGGTCTGTAACATTTTGGGTCCAGGGTGTCTCCCCCTTTGAAGAGGGGGATGACTGCGGCAGCTTTCCAATCCTTGGGGATCTCAGACGAGATGAAAGAGAGGTTGAACAGGCTGGTAATAGGGGTTGCGACAATGGTGGCAGATAGTTTCAGAAATAGAGGGTCCAGATTGTCAAGCCCAGCTGATTTGTACGGGTCCAGGTACATGTAGCGTCATGTAGCGTCATACCCAAGAAGACTCGAGGCTGCAATCGCTGCCAAGGGTGCTTCTACAGAGTACTGAGTAAAGGGTCTGAATACTTATGTAAATGTGATACTTCATTTTTTTTTTATACAGTCTTTGCTTTGTCGTTATGGGACACTGTGTGTAGATAGGTGAGGGAAAAAAAACAATTTAATCAATTTCAGAATAAGGCTGTAACGTAACAAAATGTGGAAAAAGTAAAGGGGTCTGAATACTTTCCAAATGCACTGTATATTGTTAAGAATGAGAGAGTAGGGTGACTCCCCTAGTGGGCCTCAAACCCAGGCCACCACTACCAATAACGAACACCCTAACCATTGTGCCAGTAAGGGATGTAGAGTATTTAGAGCATGTGCTTGTTGGGCCAGTATAGTTTGTCCCTGTCCAGAACAACCTGTAAACCCTCCTCCCTGGGCACTTGTGTAGATCGGAAACAACTTGATAGGTGTCAACAATAGAGTAAATGCACTTTGAAGTAAATCTCAGCTCTGTTTAGAAGTACACTCAAGAAAATATTTGATTGATAATATTGATACAGGAGTATCATTAAAACAGGTTAATATGCCCTACCTACATTAGACAACTATACAGAAAAAAGTAAATAAAATCAATGGTGAGAATAATCGGATTAATTGAGGCATGGCACGGACATGGTGGTGTAACAGGGAGATCAGAGTAAAGGGATCCAAGCGATTGAGAGTTCGAATCCCAATTAAGGATATGTTGGATAACAATTCCTGTATAAATGAACATGCACAATGTAATCATGTCAATTGGAAATACTGTAGATTGAAAAGCACTGTGTCTGAGTATTCCTAACCTTACAAACAAAGAACTATGAATGGATCAGGGGTTCAACAATCAGGGCCTTCAATTGGCTCAGTAACACGATGTATATTTATATTTTTCTTGGACGCAAATGTTCTCGCAATGCTCCCAGGAAACGTGTCTGGAACATTAATATCTTATGTTCTGAGAACAAAGGCAACCACATTCTGTGTATATGTTTGATGGGACATTGATGGGATATTCTCCAAACCCACAGAAAACTGGAAACGTGAAATGTTCTTGCAGCGTTCCCATGAAACGTGTCCGGAACATTAATATCTTAAGTTCTGAGAACATGGTAACCACGTTCTGGGTAGTTTATATTTGAAATTAATGGAATCATCACAGGAACATTCCTATGAAAAAAACGTGTTTAATGACTTAATGAGACTTTTAAGGGAACATTCTCAAAAGTTGCTGGAACGTTTGTAGTTAGAGAGAGAGAGAGAGAGAGAGAGAGAGAGAGAGAAAGAAAGAAAGTGTGTGTCTGCGTGTGTGCCTATCTTCTTCTTATTCACTAGTTTTTTTAGTACAACCTGACTTACACTAGAGCTTTTTCTCTGTGCTGGTTTGCAGGCTGATAGCCTGGGGCGTAATACCTCTGAAATTACCGAGGTGCTCTTTTTTTGGTAACCAGAGAGATGAGAATGTTGGCGGCCGGGCTGGGCAACAAGACTCCAATTGTATAACCTCCCTCCCTCCCACACACATTCCTTAATCTCTCTCACTATCTCTCTCTCTCTTTGTCACACCTTCATTTTCTCAATCTCTCTCTTTCAAATCAAATCATCAAATTTGATTCGTCACATGCTTTGCAAACAAAACGTGTAAACTAAGAGCGGAAAGCTTAATGGATTCCCAACTATGCAGAGAGAAAAATAATAGAAAAATAATAATAACACAATGAGTAACAATAACTTGGCTATGTGTACCGGTACCACTACAGAGTCGATGTGCAGGGGTATAAGGTAATTGAGGTAGAAGAAACTTCCGACGTGAAGAAACTTCTGCTTTCTCTGGAACAGGCCCAAATCCCTGTCATTTGCGTGAAAAAAAGATGGAGATAAAGGGGGCGGATTTCGGGCTGCCTTCTGAGGATTCGTAGGCGAGCGAGTATTCCCCCACTGCCATCCGTTCCCCACTGCCAACGTGCAATCATTGGAAAATAAAATCGATGACCTACAATCAAGATTATCCTACCAACAGGACATTAAAAACTGTAATATCTTATGTTTCACAGAGTCGTTGCTGAACAACAACACAGATAATATTGAGCTGGTGGGATTTTCCATGCACCGACAGGACAGAGAAGCTACGCCTGTTAAGACGAGGGGTGAGGGTGTGTGTCTATTTGTCAATAACAGCTGGTGCACGACGTCTAATATTAAATAAGTCTCAAGGTTTTGCTCGCCTGAGGTAGAGTACCTTATGATAAGCTGTAGACCACACTATCCTCCAAGAGAGTTCTCATCTATATTATTTGGAGCCGTCTATTTACCACCACAAATAGATCCTGGCACTAAGACAGCACTCAACCAACTGTATAAGGCCATAAACAAACAAGAAAATGCTCTTCCAAAAGAGGCGCTCCTAGGCGACCGGGACTTTAACGTAGGCAAATTTAACCACCATTTAACCATTCTACCAGCATGTCACGTGCAACCAGAGGAAAAAAACTCTAGATCACCTTTACTCCACATACATAGATGCATACAAAGCTCTCTCCCGCCCTCCATTTGGACAATCTGACCATAATTCTATGCCCCTGATTCCTGCTTACAAGCAAAAACTAAAGCAGGAGGTACCAGTGACTCGCTCAATACGGAAGTGGTCAGATGACACAGATGCTATGCTACAGGACTGTTTTGCTAGTACAGACTGGAATATGTTCAGGGATTCATCCAATGGCATTAAGGAGTATACCACCTCAGTCATCGGCTTCATCAATAAGTACATTGACGACGTCGTCCCCACAGTGACCGCACGTACATATCCCAACATGAAGGCATGGATTACAGGCAACATCCGTATCGAGCTAAAGGCTAGAGCTGCCGTTTTCAAGGAGCAGGACACTAATCCAGACACTTATAAGATATCCCACTATGTCCTCAGACGATCCATCAAACAAGCAAAGAGTCAATACAGGATTAAGATTGAATCCTACTACACTGGCTCTGATGCTCATTGTATGTGGCAGGGCTTGAAAACTATTACGGACTACAAAGAGAAACCCAGATGCGAGCTGCCCAGTGATGCGAGCCTACCAGATGAGCTAAATGCCTTTTATGCTCGCTTCGAGGCAAGCAACAGTGAAGCACACATGAGAGCACCAGCTGTTCTGGACGACTGTTTGATAATGCTCTAGGTAGCCGATGTGAGCAAGACCTTTAAACAGGTCAACATTAACAAAGCCGGGGGGCCAGACGGATTACCAGGACGTGTAATTCAAATAATGTGCGAACCAACTGGCAAGTGTCTTCACTGACATTGTCAACCTCTCCCTGACCGGGTCTGTAATACCTAAATGTTTCAAGCAGACCACGATAGTCCCTGTGCCCAAGGAAGCAAAGGTAACCTGCCTAAATCATCACCCGTTGCACTCACATCGGTAGGCATTGAGGTGCTTCGAAAGACTGGTCATGGCTCACATCAACAGCATCCTCCCGGAAACCCTAGAACCACTCCAATTCATATACCGCCCCAACAGATCCAGAGATGATGCAATGTCAATCACACTCCACACTGCCCTTTCCCACCTGGACATATGGAACACCTATGTGAGAATGCTGATCATTGACCACATTTCAGCGTTCAACACCATAGTATCCACAAAGCTCATCACTAAGCTAAGGACCCCGGGACTAAACACCTCCTTCTGCAAGTGGATCCTGGACAACCTGACAGGTGTCCCCCAGGTGGTAAGGGTAGGCAACAACACGTATGTCATGCTGATTTCACGCTGATCCTCAACACTGGGGCTCCTCAGGGGTGTGTACGTAGTCCCCTCCTGTACTCCCTGTTCACCCATGACTGCGTGGCCAAACACAACTCCAACACCATCATTAAGTATACTAATGACACAACAGTGGTAGGCCTGATCACCGACAACAATGAGACAGCCTATAGGGAGGGGGTCAGAGACCTGGCAGTGTGATGCCAGGACAACAACCTCTCCCTCAATGTGATCAAGACAATGGAGCTGATAGTGGACTACAGGAAAAGGCGGGCTGAACAGGCCCCCATTAGCATTGACGAGGCTGTTGTGGAGCGGGTCGAGAGTTTAAAGTTCCTTGGTGTCCACATCACTAACTAACTATCATGGTCCAAACACACCAAGACAGTTGTGAAGAGGGCACGACAACACCTTTTCCCCCTCAGGAGATTGAAAAGATTTGGCATGGGTCCCCAGATCCTCAAAAAGTTATCCAGCTGCACCATCTAGAGCGTCCTGACCAGTTGCATCTCCGCCTGGTATGGTAACTGCTCGTCATCTGACCGTAAGGCGCTACAGAGGTTAGTGCGTACGGCCCAGTACATGGGGGGCCAAGCCTCCTGCCATCCAGGACCTATATAGTAGGCGGTGTCAGAGGAAAGCCCAAAAAATAGTCAGACTCCAGTCACCCAAGTCATAGACTGTTTTCTCTGCTACCGCCAGGCAAGAGGTACCGGAGCGCCAAGTCTAGGACCAAAAGGCTCATTAACAGCTTCTACCCCCAAGCCATAAGACTGCTGAACAATGAATCAAATGACCACCGGACTATTTACATTGACACCCCCCCTCATTTGTTTTTACACTGCTGCTACTCGCTGTTTATTATCTATGCATAGTCACTTCACCCCTACCTACATGTACAAATTACCTTGACTAACCTGTACTCCCGCACATTGACTCGGTACCGGTACCCCCTGTATTTAGCCTCGGTATTGTTATTTATTGTGTAGCTTTGTATTCTTTGTTACTTCAGTTTATTTGGATCAAAAATTGGGATCAGAATCACCGTTATAATCATTGGCCAGTACAGAGAATTAAGTAAAACCACAAGTCCAAATCATTATCTCCATCCAAGGCTAATTTAGGAAATGGATGATTTTAGCTAGCTAGCTAGGCACTAGATGACAACACAATGAGATGCTACAATTCCATTTTTTATCTGTCAATAATGACATTTGGCTTGTGATGCGAAGCCAAATCCATACTGGTTTCCCTTGACCCTTTTTTTTGGTGCGCCAGGACCATTCACACCTGAGCTCACTCAGTTTAGCTCAATGCTGATTGGCAATTATATTTTTTTTTATTAAGCCAAATGCTTGCTGTCTTCCCTTGCATTCAATTATACAGTGGCAACAATGTCATACTCTTTCTGACCAGACAGCATCAGATATATACTCTACACATACTGAGACAGATGGGCGCTGTTTCTTTCGCTCGGATGCTTTCTGCCCTGAAATACTTTCAGCAGCTTCTTGCGAATTGAAGTAAATTGAAATGATTTTGTATGTTTTTTTTTCTTAGGTAATTTTTTGGGGAAGCCTGCCTTCCCTTGACACCCATGAGCATACGCCACTGCCTGGATGGCAAGGAGCTCGGCAATGACACATTTTTTCAACCTCCAGAGAAGGAAGAGGCATTGTTGTGCCTTCTTCACGATTCTATTGGTGTGTGTGGACCCTGTTAATACCTTAGTGATGTGGACACAGAGGAACTTGAAGCTCTCGTGATGTAGATGGGGGCGTGCTCGTCCCTA
>NC_034180.2:21566282-21593782 GCF_002021735.2 Oncorhynchus kisutch | reverse complement strand
TAACCTGATCTCTGAATAAAGCTGGAGTCACATGTAGGCCTGCTGGCCACAATCAACACTTTCTTTCTGTTGGATTAATTACATTATATTTATACAGAACTCACTATATAGTATGGATCGTGCCAGTGGGAGAAATCTCTGAGATTAACGGCATGGTGGTGTAAGGAGATGTGTGACAAGTAGAGAGCATATTAATTCCACACAAATATTTTTGAAAAGATGGGAGAGGAGAGACGCTTGAAGCCAATAGAGAGCTGCAGGTGTGTGTGTGTGTGTGTGTGTGTGTGTGTGTGAGGGGGGGGGGGGTAGACTTTCTAAATAGCTCTCAACATGAAATATTGACAAGCTGAACTTCATGTCCTCATAGATCCTAAGTGTAGCATTAGTAAATATTGCAGGCCTATAATCCAACGTGCTGGAATAAAAAAACACTGGTTTGAGAGCGCTGTGGACATTTGCTCACACTTCAAATGAGTCACCAGACAGACAACTATATGCACACCTAGAAAAGAGGGTTCCTCATGGGTTTTTTGGGAGGGGTGATGGTTCTATGTGGAATCATAAAGACTCCACATAGAACCCTTTGAGCTCTTCAATGGTTCTTTGCAATTCACTCTTTTAGTGATAATTAAAATGTAGTGAAGATTAATATTCATTTGAATATTTTGGGGCGAGGTTTGTACAAAGCGCTTTTTGTGCAACCGTGAGTCAGAGTATTATACCAGTTTATCTAATATGTATTGTGTCTTTGACTAACAACGGTGTCTTGTGAAAGACCAATGTATGGCTTTATGTCAATAGAGAACTGTTGTCTAAATAAGTGGGTCTCAATTTGCTCCTCAGTAAGTTCTCTCATTAAAAGTTGACACTATTGATCTGTGGGAAAGATGCTTGTATGTGTCCCCTTTCATCTGTGTCTGGTGTTAGCTAGCTACTTGCTAGGTAGGTCTTCAGCCAGCATGGAACAAAAGAGGGGTGGGGAGGGGGTCATTCAAAACTCCATAGTTGTCATGTCAACACCTCCGTCAGTGCTGCTAGGAATCGCATCACAAGAGACATGCCAAACGGGAGATGTATAAAAATGTGACATTATTGATGCAATTTCAATGTTGTTTGAGTTGCTTTGTGTATCACCAAATTTGCTTGAGATGATTTTACTGCTGACTGCATACACATTTCTTGACATAGGTGTTTCAAAGAGCTGTCAGTCAATGCAATGTCATGAATATACACTCCCTGCCCACTCAGCCTGTCTTTTCAAACTTACTGATAGTTAGCCACGAGAGAGAAAAAAGTCCTTTATCTCAAATTATCAGCATTTCTATCCCCAAAACATATTATGGGTGATATTTTAGTCACTCAAAAGGCTATTTTATATGGGAATCAGAATGACTGTTTGGGATCTTTAATGGTTTTCTATCAAACGTTAGGGGAGGGTTATTTATAACACCGTAAAGGTTCCATTTAGAACATTATGAGCATGGTTCTTTGTAGAACCTTAAAAAAGGGATCTGCCACGGTTACAAATAACCCTTATTTGGCGCTGTATAGAAGAAGAAGAATGTGTGTGTAGGCCCGTGCACTGTAGTGAGAGGCACCATGCAGAAGAGACAACTGTACTTCTAAGTGTTAAACTGGACTATGTTTAGTAGCTCTCTTTGAAGAGACGGTGATCGATTCTAAATAGGCGGTTTGATAGTGATTAGTGGGCACAGTAGCTGTATGCTAATAAGTAACCCATTACCATATAATAGTACGTTAGCACTAAGCCCAACGCAGCTAATAGAAATATAAGTGAGGGGAGCAAATGTGGAAAATAGCATGTATTCACAATGCAAAATCAAGACTCTGTTTCAAATTAGCAACATGAATGTCTCTGTCCTCCATTGAAGCTAAACGTTCAAAGGAAATGTATCTTTATGATCAATATAATATCCCTTACATGTAATTGATACATTTCTCAGTTGTCTGAAGTCATAAAGTAGGCTTTTAAGGCCAGGCACCACACTCTAACAGGATATTTTCCCCCCTTAATAACTTTTTTTTCTTTTTTCTATCTGTAACGGCTTTCTTCTGTGGACGAAGGAGAGGACCAAAGTGCAGCGTGGTTAGTGTTCATCATGTTTAATAAAGTGTCACGCTCTGGTCTTAGTATTTTGTGTTTATATATTTATTTGGTCAGGCCAGGGTGTGACATGGGGTTATTTTGTGTTGTGTTGTGGTATTGGGGGTTTTAGTAGGTATTGGGATTGTGGCTGAGTAGGGGTGTCTAGCATAGTCTATGGCTGTCTGAGGCAGTTCTCAATCAGTCAGGTGATTCTCGTTGTCTCTGATTGGGAACCATATTTAGGTAGTCTGGGTTTCACTGTGTGTTTTGTGGGTGATCGTTCCTGTCTCAGTGTGTTTGTATTCACCAGATAGGCTGTATAGGTTTTCACGTTCCGTTTGTTGTTTTTGTATTTTGTCGTGTTTATATCTTTCATTAAACGTGTATCGAATTAACCATGCTGCATTTTGGTCCGACTCTCCTTCGACGGAAGAAAGCCGCAACAGAATCACCCACCACACCCGGACCAAGTGGCGTGGTAACAGGCAGCGACAGCAACAGCAGCGAAAAGAGGAATGGACATGGGAGGACGTTATGGACAGCAGGAGTATGGACTATACTACTTGGGAGGAAATAGACAGGTGGGCGGTCGACCCAGAGAGAGTGCCGGAGCCCGCCTGGGATTCGCTGGAGCAGTGCGAGGAGGGCTATAGGAGAATGGAGTTGAAGAGAAAGGCACGGCGACGCAGAAGGAAACCCGAAAGTCAGCCCCAAAAATTTATTGGGGGGGGGGGCTCAGGGAGAGTGTGGCAGAGTCAGGGTTCAGACCTGAGCCAACTCCCCTTGTTTATCGTGAGGAGCAGTGATCGAAGGACTTCTGGACTTGGGAGGAAATATTGGATGGAAAGGGACCCTGGGCACAGCCTGGTGAATATCGACGCCCCAAAGAAGAACTGGAGGCGGTTAAAGCGGAAAGGCGCTGGTATGAAGAGGCAGCACGGCGACGCGGATGGAAGGCCGAGAGTCCGCCCCAAAAATCTATTGGGGGGGGGGCTCAGGGAGAGTGTGGCAGAGTCAGGGTTCAGACCTGAGCCAACTCCCCCTGTTTATCGTGAGGAGCCAAGGAGGAGACCAGAGCCGGTGTTGGAGGTGAGTGAAGCAGAGACTGTGAAGGAGTTAATGGGGAAAGTGGAGGAGAGAGTTATGAGGGAGTTGCTAGTTTGGTGCTTTAGGTATGATATTCGTCCGACGGAGCGTGTCGGGGATTTGATGGCACCTGGGTCAGCGCTCCATACTCGTCCTGAGGTGCGTGTTAGTCGGCTGGTGAAGATTGTGCCAGCCTCACGCACTAGGCCTCCTGTGTACCTACCTAGCCTTGCACGTCCTGTGCCAGTCCTGCTCTCAGGCTCTCCAGTACACCTTCACGATCCGGTCCATCCTGTGCCACCTCCACACACCAGTCCTCCGGTGGCAGCTCCCCGCACCAGGCTTCCTGTGCATGTCCTCTACCCAGTGCCAGCACCACGCACCAGGCCTTCAGCGCAGCCAGAGCCTTCCTCCTCTCCAGTGCTGCCGGAGTCTCCCGCCTGTTCAGCGCAGCCAGAGCCTTCCTCCTCTCCAGTGCTGCCGGAGTCTCCAGCCTGTTCAGCGCAGCCAGAGCCTTCCTCCTCTCCAGCGCTGCCGGAGTCTCCCGCCTGTTCAGCGCAGCCAGAGCCTTCCTCCTCTACAGCGCTGCCGGAGTCTCACGCTTGTTTAGCGCTGCCAGAGCCTTCCTTCTCTCCAGCGCTGCCGGAGTCTCCTGCCTGTTCAACGCAGCCAGAGCTGCCAGTCTGCATGGAGCAGCCAGAGCTGCCAGTCTGCATGGAGCAGCCAGAGCTGTCAGTCTGCATGGAGCAGCCAGAGCTGCCAATCTGCATGGAGCAGCCAGAGCTGCCAATCTGCATGGAGCAGCCTGAGCTGTCAGTCTGCATGGAGCAGCCAGAGCTGTCAGTCTGCATGGAGCAGCCAGAGCTGTCAGTCTGCATGGAGCAGCCAGAGCTGTCAGTCTGCATGGAGCAGCCAGAGCTGTCAGTCTGCATGGAGCAGCCAGATATGTCAGTCTGCATGGAGCAGCCAGAGCTGCCAGTCTACATGGAGCAGCCAGAGCTGCCAGTCAGCCAGACTCTTCCAGATCTGCCAGTCAGCCAGACTCTTCCAGATCTGCCAGTCAACCAGACTCTTCCAGATCTGCCAGTCAACCAGACTCTTCCAGATCTGCCAGTCAACCAGACTCTTCCAGATCTGCCAGTCAACCAGACTCTTCCAGATCTGCCAGTCAACCAGACTCTTCCAGATCTGCCAGTCAACCAGACTCATCCAGATCTGCCAGTCAACCAGACTCTTCCAGATCTGCCAGTCAACCAGACTCTTCCAGATCCGCCAGCCAGCCAGGATCTGCCGGAGCAAACTACCTGCCTGAGCTTCCTCTCAGTGCTGAGCTTCCTCTCAGTGCTGGGCTTCCCCTCAGTCCCGAGCTGCCCCTCAGTCCCGAGCTGCCCCTCAGTCCCGAGCTTCCCCTCAGTCCCGAGCTTCCCCTCAGTCCCGAGCTTCTACCTCAGTCCCGAGCTGCCCCTCAGTCCAGTGGGGTCCTTGGTGAGGGTTATTAGGCCTAGGTCGGCGGCGAGGGTCGCCAAATAAAGGACGCGTTACAGGGGGACTAAGACTTGGTTGGAGTGGGGTCCACGTCCCGAGCCGCCACCGTGGACAGACGCCCACCCGGACCCTCCCCTATGGGTTTTAGTGTGCGGCCGGGAGTCCGCACCTTGGGGGGGGGGGGGGGGGTTCTGTCACGCCCTGGTCTTAGTATTTTGTGTTTATATATTTATTTGGTCAGGCCAGGGTGTGACATGGGGTTATTTTGTGTTGTGTTGTGGTATTGGGGGTTTTAGTAGGTATTGGGATTGTGGCTGAGTAGGGGTGTCTAGCATAGTCTATGGCTGTCTGAGGCAGTTCTCAATCAGAGTCAGGTGATTCTCGTTGTCTCTGATTGGGAACCATATTTAGGTAGCCTGGGTTTCACTGTGTGTTTGTGGGTGATTGTTCCTGTCTCAGTGTGTTTGTATTCACCAGATAGGCTGTATAGGTTTTCACGTTCCGTTTGTTGTTTTTGTATTTTGTCGTGTTTATCTTTCATTAAACATTTATCGAATTAACCACGCTGCATTTTGGTATGACTCTCCTTCGACGGAAGAAAGCCGTAACATAAAGACGATAAACGTGAACACTACAAAATAACAAATGTGAAAAAAACGAAACAGTTCTGTCTGGTGCAGACACACGAAGACAGAAGACAACCACCCACAAAATCCAACACACAAATCCAATACCTAAATATGGTTCCCAATCAGAGACAATGACTAACACCTGCCTCTGATTGCGAACCATATCAGGCCAAACATAGAAACGGGAAAACTAGACACACAACATAGAATGCCCACTCAACTCACTTCCTGACCAACACTAAAACAAAGAAAACACAAAAGAACTATGGTCAGAACGTGACACAATCTGAGAATTTTCCAAATAAAATGTATCTAGAATACAAAATATAGAACATATCAACAATTCCCTCAGGGTAAGTCTGGAGCATATATCTAAGAATAAGCACACAAAGTTTGGTGAATGCAGATGCCTCTGAAGCTGAGGAAAACAAGAACACTGAATTTAGACTACCAAACGCCTATTTAGAATCGATCACCGTCTCTTCAAAGTGAGTTACTAAATATAACACAGCTTGTAACACTCTCTATGAAATGGGCTTTTAAATTATGTGTCATTTCATTTAGCGAGCTTTGAAATGATTGTATGTCCATTTTAAAGTGGTTAAAATGTATTCAAATGTTGATGAAGGTAGTTTGATAAACAAAAGAAAACATAAATGATCACGTTTTTTACATTTTTATCTACATTAGCAAAATGCTTGTGGTTCTAGTTCCGACAGTGCAGTAATATCTAACAAGTAATCTAACAAGTAATCTAACAATTCCCCAACAACTACCCAATACACACAAATCTAAAGGGGTGAATGATGGCCGGCCGGCATAGGCAAGGTGCAATAGATGGTATAAAATACAGTATTTACATATAATATGAATAATGTAAGATATGTAAACATTATTAAAGTGGCATTATTTAATTAAAGTGACCCCATTTATTAAAGTGGCCAGTGATTGGGTCTCAATGTAGGCAGCAGCCTCTCTGAGTTTGTGATTGCTGTTTAACAGTTTGATGTCCTTGAAATAGAAGCTGTTTTTCAGTCTCTCGGTCCCTGCTTTGACACACCTGTACCTTCTGGATGGTAGCGGTGTGAATAGGCAGTGGCTCGGGTGGTTGTTGTCCTTGATGATCTTTTTGGCCTTCCTGTGACATCGTGGGCTGTAGGTGTCATGGAGGGCAGGCAGTTTGCCCCCTGTGATGCATTTTGCAGACTGCACAACTTTCTGAAGAGCTTTGCGGTTGAGGGCGGTGACGTTGCCATACCAGGCTGTGATACAACCCGACAGGATGCTCTCGATTGTGCATCTGTAAAAGTTTGTCAGGGTTTTGGGTGACAAGCCACATTTTTTCAGCCTCCTGAGGTTGAAGAGGCGGTGATGCGCCTACTTCACCACACTGTCTGTGTGGGTGGACCATTTCAGTTTGTCTGTGTATGCTGAGGAACTTAAAACTTTCCACCTTCTCCACTGCTGTCCCTTCGATGTGGATAAGGGGATGCTCCCTCTACTGTTTCCTGAAGTCCACAATCATCTCCTTTGTTTTCCTGACAACCCAGTCTGAGTGGCCTCACCTCCTCCCTGTAAGCTGTCTCATCATTGTTGGTAATCAAGCCCACTACTGTTGTGTCATCTGCAAACTGATGATTGAGTTGGAGGCGTGCATGGCCACGCAGTCGTGGGTGAACAGGGAGTACATGAGGGGGCTGGGCACACACCCTTGTGGGGCTCCAGTGTTGAGGGTCAGCAAAGTGGAGATGTTGTTTCCTTCCTTCACCACCTGGGGGCAGCCCATCAGAAAGTCCAGGACCCAATTGCACAGGATGGGGTTGAGATCCAGGGCCTCCAGCTTGATGATAAGCTTGGAGGGTACTATGGTGTGGAATGCTGAGCTGTAGTCAATGAACAGCATTCTTACATAGGTATTCCTTTTGTCAAGATGGGATATGGCAGTGTGCATTGTGATGGTGATTGTGTTGTCTGTGGACCTGTTGGGGCGGTATAATTTGAGTAAAGTATGTTTATTTACTCATATCTGCTGTCCTGCGCCTGACTCCTCTACACCAGCTACACACAGACCGCATTACACATAGACATGTCTTATATGGGCAGAAAGCTTAAATTCTTGTTAATCTAACTGCAGTATCCAATTAACAGTAGCTAAAAATACCATGCTATTGTTTGAGGAGAGTATACAACAACAAAAAACTTTTATCATGGCAACTGATTTGATACATTCAACTCTGAAGGTATGTAATGAACTTCCATTCAGAAAATCTTGCTCTGATTTGTCATCCTGAGGGTCCCAGAGGTAAATTGTAACATAGTTTTGTTCGATAAAATCCATTTTTATGTTCAAATGTAGGAACTGGGGTCTACAGTTTGACCACAATGCTGTCTCTTCCTCCACACCCACCCCACCCACCCACCCATCTAGATGTGTCAAAGTTAGTGTATAAGCTAATGATCCATCATGTATGACATTCCTGGGAGTGTGTAAACTTAAATTTGTTGTTACCATAGCATTTTTGTATATTCTCTATAGTTAAGTACTTGAAAATGTATCAATTGACCAATTCGGCACATTTGGGCAAACTCCAGGCAGACTTGATACAAAATATTGTGCAGTAATGTAATTCTTCACTTGATCCGCCTGAAACTTTGCACACACACTGATGCCATCTGGTGGCCAAAATCTAAATTAGACCTAGACCCCTATCTGAAGGTATGGCCATATCAAAGATGATGGAGAAAAACAAATCTAATCTGTTATATTCTCCTACAGTACATTACTTTCACATTTTCACAAACTTCAAAGTTTTTTCTTTCAAATGGGATCAAGAATATGCATATCCTTGCAGCAGGTCCTGAGCTACAGGCAGTTAGATTTGGGTATGTCATTTTAGGCAAATGTGAAAAAATTAATAAGAAAATGAAAAGAAGAAAAAAAACGGTACGATCCTTAAGATATTCTTTGTGTTGTAGGCATAGCGGAACCCTTTTTGGTGCTATATAGAACCCTTTAAGGTTGTATAAAGAACCATGCTCATAAGGTTCTGAATGGAACCTTTATAGTGCTATAAAGAGCCATTAAAAAATGTTATACATAGCACTAAAAAGGTGGTAACAGCCTGTTTTGGTGCTGTACAGAACCCATTTTAATGGTTCTTTACAGAACCTTTTTGGAGAATGGTTCTATAAAGAAACTTTCTCAATCTCAAAGGTTCTACAAAGAACCTTACACATACGGGTTTATTTTTTTCTGGTTAGCCATATTAAACATAGTCTTTATTATTGTGTTTATTGACAAGTGGAATCAGGTATGTCAGCTATAAACAATGGCTGGGGGTTCCTAAGGTGAGAATTGAGGACCACTGATTTACTCAACATTTCTCAATTGACACATGGCCATACGTGAGTCTTTCACAAGACACCATCGCTGGTCATCGTTATTTTTTGTATATATATTTTTTTTTCACATGTAATAGCATAACTCAACAGATTAGATAAAGTGAAATGAAACTCTCACTCACAGTTGCACAAAAAGAGATGTGTAGCAAACCACGCTCCAAAATATTCTGAGCCAACACTTACATTTTAATTATCACTTAATTAAAGAGGAAAGAACCCTTTTTGCTGAACTGCAAGAACCATTGAAGGGCTCAAATGGTTCTTTGGGTTAGTACATAGAGCCATCACCCTTCCCAAAGAACCTTTGAGGATTTTTTTTGTGTGTGTGTGGTCGATTGTGGATAAATACTTTTTCAATCTTTCTATCTGCAAAATATTAAAGAAAGGTACAAAAAAATGTTGTTTTTTTTGCAAATATTTCAGAAGAAAATGTCACCTAGAATAAAAATGTAACAACAAATCAACAATTCCCGATGTATACATCTGGAGAATATGTTGTGAATGCAGATGCTTCTGAGGCTGAGAAAAGTTGGCTTTTAAATTGTGTGTGATTCAATGTAGTGAGCTTTGACATGATGGATGTATGTCCATTTAAATGTGGTTACAATTCATGACATTTTGATGTTGGTGGTATGATAAATTAATGGAAATATAAACTTTTTGACATTTACATTTGAACTTTTTGAAAATACTAATATTAACAGACCAATATAAAAAAATCTTAAGAAATACATTTTAATTTTAGCCTGTGGTGCCTTGCCTTAAACTTTAATCAGTTCCCTAGTTACCAAACATGTCTGACCGCATAAATTAGTCCAAGACGGAATCCCAAATCACCCCCTTCCCCCTTCCCCTTGGCCCTAAGCTCTCTATTTGCACATTCATGCGTGCCTCTGCCATGTGCACAAGTGTCCCAAAGCTGAGGCAGTGAAAATTATGGAGGGTGTAGGCAGCGTTCCCCAAACTCGGTCCTCGGGAACCCCAAGGGGTGCAAGTTTTGGTTTTTGCCCTAACACTATATAGCTGATTCAAATGATCAAAGCTTGATGATTAGTTGATTATTTGAATCAGCTGTGTAGTGCTAGGGCAAAAACCAAAATGTGCACCCCTTGGGGCCCAGAGGACCAAGTTTGGGGAACTCTGGTGTAGGGACCAATAGTTCAATACTCCGATGGTCACTTCAACCAAGTCGGCTACGCTGCCGGCTTTAGAGCGAAGTGGTATATCAAAACGCACCACATTATTTTGGAGTTTGTACAGTTTCACACAAAAGAATGGAGAGGCGTGCCTAATTATGAGCTGCCTGTATTTGTTTGTGTCTGATTTCAAGACGTGACAAATGTAACATTTGAAACGCCTTCCAAATGAAATCTTTAACTTATTGAAGTTTATGTCTTGTAAAATGACAGGGAATTTTCTCATTTGAATGTCATGCTCGTTTGATTATTATTAAAGGTGGAAATTCATTATGTGTCCCGAAGTTGTGGGGCCATACTCATAAAGTTTATACCTGTGGTCTAAAATGGCTAGCTGCTAGATTTTATCATGGGCCAACCTGGCACAATTAGCCACGATGCTGAGGACGACCAGCTGAGCTCATCATTTTATACGGTAACAGAATATGAATCAACCTATTAGAGACCTTACATGGTAGAGCCACTATCCACACACATTTGTTAAACAGGTGAACTTGGCCACCAGAGGGAGATTCTAAAACCCCCAACATCAAGGTGTATTTTGTTACCCATGCCTCAGTCTACTTGGTATTGGTATTTATTTGGATCCCCATTAGCCACTGCAAAAGCATCAGCTACTCTTCCTGGGGTCTAAAGTTTAGTGTGCCAATATACACTGAGTATGATGAACATTAGGAACACCTTCCTAATATTGAGTTTCACCCCCTTTTGCCCTCAGAACAGCCTAAATACATTGGGGCATGGACTCTACAGGGTGTCGAAAGCGTTCCACAGAGATGCTGGCCCATGTTGACTTCCCACAGTTGTGTCAAATTGTCTGGATATCCTTTGGGTGACGGACCATTCTTGAAACAAACGGAAAAGCAGTGTTGCACTTCTTGACACATACTACCATACCCCGCTCAAAGGCACTCTTTTGTCTTGACCATTCACCCTCTGAATGACACACATACACAATCCATGTCTCAATTTAAATACACTCGGCAGGGTAGCCTAGTGGTTAGCGCGTTGGACTAGTAACCGGAAGGTTGCAAGAACCCCTGAGCTGACAAGGTACAAATCTGTCGATCTGCCCCTGAACAGGCAGTTAACCCGCTGTTCCTAGGCCGTCATTGAAAACTGACTTGCCTGGTTAAATAAAGGTCAAATTAAAATTTAAAAAATTGTCTCAAGGCTTAAAAATCCTTCTTTAACCCGTCTCCTCCCCTTCATCTACACTGATTGAAGTGGATTTATCAATAAGAGATCATAGCTTTCACCTGGATTCACCTGGTCAGTCTATGTCATGGAAAGAGCAGGTGTTCATAATGCTTGTGTATATTGCATGATGCTTCCTTGACTAGGCTACTGCCGTTACACAACATTCATTTCACACACACCCATGTAGCTTTATGGAAAAAGTAGGAGGATTATATGAATTGTTTTAATTCATACATTGAACAAGGATAGAAACGCCACGTGTAAAGTGTTGGTCCCATGTTTCATCAGCTGAAAGGAAAGAGTCCAGACATGTTCTACATGCATAAAAAGCTTATTTCTCACAAGTTCTGTGCACAAATTCTTTACATCCCTGTTAGTGAGCATTCCTCCTTTGCCAAGATTATCCATCTACCTGACAGGTGGGGCATATCAAGAAGATGACTAAACAGCGTGATCCTTACACAGGTGCACCTTGTGCTGGGGACAATAAAAGCCAACGCCGTGTTAGAGAATTTGGCAGTACGTCCAACCGGCCTCACAACCGCAGAACATGTGTATGGAGTCGTGTAGGCGAGCGGTTTGCTGATGTCAACGTTGTGAACAGAGTGCCCTATGGTGGCGGTGGGGTTATGGTATGAGCAGGCATAAGCTCCATACTATGAACACAATAGCATTTTATTGATGGCAATTTCAATGCACAGAGATACCGTGATGAGATCCTGAGGCCCATTGTCGTGCCATTCATCCGCTGCCATCAGTTCATATTTCAGCATAATAATGCACTGCCCCATGTCGCAAGGATCTGTACACAATTCCTGGAAGCTGAAAATGCCCCAGTTCTTCCATGGACTTCATACTCACCAGACATGTCACCCATTGAGCATATTTTGGATGCTCTGGATCGAAGTGTAAGACGTGTTCCAGTTCCCGACAACATCCAGAAACTTCACACAGCCATTGAAGAGGAGTGGGACAACATTCCACATGCCTGAATCAACAGCCTGAACAACTCTATGTGAAGGTGATGTGTCACACTGTATGATGCAAATGGTGGTCACACAAGATACTGACTGGCTTTCTGATCCACTCCCCTACCTTAAAAAAATACGTATCTGTGACCAACAGACGCATATCTGAATGCCCATTCATGTGAAATCCATAGATTAGAGCCTAATGAGTGTATTCAAATTGACTGATTTCCTTATGTGAACTGTAACTCAGTATAGTCTTTGAAATTGTTGCATGTTGCGTTCATAATTGTATAAGTCAAAGGCGAAGGCTCTCGTGGTGTTGTCAAATAGCAGTAATTAACCAGAAAATTATGTTGTCTTGCTCAAATCAAATCAAATATTTGTTACATGTGCCAGATATTTGTACATGTAGGTAATGGTAAAGTGATGTCATGACGTGGCCCTTTCTGTGTGTAGATCGTGGCTCCCCCCTTCTCTCTCACTCTCTCTCCTAAACCAGGTGTATTACCTCAGATCATAAATACAGTGTAGAAACTGCCATGCAGTATGGAGGTAGAGAGCCTAGAGAGAACAAAGAAAGACTTGGCCAATCAATATTTCTACTTTGAGTGGTCCGTGGACACTTAAAGGACAGTCATGTTGAGTGTTTCATTTGGTGACCTTCATGAAGGACAGGAAACACACATAACTGTACCGCTGAATCTGTACATTTCTCAATTATAGGGTTTGTATCGGATTCTTGTATAAAATGAAAGAGTAAAGATGAAACTATTTGTGCAATGACGTAATGTGATGTTAACCTTTAAAATGAGAGCATTGTCTTCCATGTAAAGTTTAACTAGTCAGTGGCCATCCATTTTATTACCTTGTCAGCCAGGGGATATGACCTTGCAACCTTTCTGTTACTAGTCCAACGCTCTAACCACTAGGCTACCCTGCCGCCCCATTACATCAGGCGTCATGGATCCGCCCTTTTATCTAAAATGTATAAAACCACACATGAATAAATTTACATTTCAAGCCAAAGAGACCCACAGTGAGCCGGACGTCTCGAATGGTTAAGACCGTGTCTCAACTCTGAGACTATTAATTATCTACAGCAGGAGCAAATTCTAGATGACACGAATTAGTAGTCTGCAGCTAGAAATTCCGAAACCTAGAACGAGAATACCGACAACCGCCGAAGCATCTATTCTATGAGAACATTTCCATATGGGACTCTGAAGCATTCATTCTAACCACCGACAACCACCTACGACCTTGATCATCGGGGAAACGCAACCAGATAATTTTCTGTCGACTCTCTCCAGCATATGGACTGGTGACCACATACAGAGACAGCGAGAAATACACTCAATTGCAATATATTTTCAAATGAGCGGTCGTTCATGTAAAGTATTAGCAATTTCTATGAGTGCAGTAATCCTCTATGAGTTTCCGCTCTTGAACTGCCACACCCCTTTTCTTTGTCTACCAAGCCATCATATCGGTTTCGTCTTCTAGGGACTTTTTCTTTGTATCATGTAGTAACCCAATGTATGAACTAATTGTGTGTTAGTTAGCCAATTTGTATATCGCTGATTCATAATTTATGCTAGGGTTCGTGCAGATAATCAAGAATTTTACGATGTTTGGAATGAGACTAACAAGGTAATAATAATACATTAATGAGAATGACTAATCGGTCAGATATTAAAATATCTGAAGAGTTATATTCTGAAAATTATAGCTCTGTAAATCAACATTTTCGGTGGTGCCCGAACTTCCTAGTTAATTAAATTTACATGATTAGTTTAATCACGTAATAATAATTACACATAGAGAATTCATTTGATAAAATAACAGTCTTCACATTTAATGATAGTAAAGACACGACAGTGACTATGCAAAGATAATAAAGAGCGAGTAGCAGCAATGTGAAAACAAAGGGGGGTGGTTCAATGTAAAAAATACAGGTGGCCATTTGATTCATTGTTCAGCAGTCTTATAGCTTGGGGGTTGAAGCTGTTAGGAGCCTTTTGGACTTGGCGCTCCGGTACTGCTTGCCATGCACGAACAGAGAGAACAGTCTATGACTTGGGTGACTGGAGTCTTTGACAATTTTATGGGCTTTCCTCTGACACCACCTATTATATAGGTCCTGGATGGCAGGAAGGTTGGCCCCAGTGATGTACTGGGCTGTACGCACTACCCTCTGTAGCGCCTTATGGTGTCGAGCAGTTGCCATACCAGGCTGTGATGCAACCGGTCGGATGCTCTCGATGGTGCAGCTGTATAACTTTCTGAGGATCTGGGTACCCATGCCAAATCTTTTCAGTCTCTTGAGGGGTTAAGGTTTTGTCGTGCCCTCTTCATGACTATCTTGGTGTGTTTGGACCATGATAGTTCATTGGTGATGTGGACAACAATGAACTTGAAACTCTCGACCCGCTCCACTACAGCCCCGCTGATGTTAATGGGGGCCTGTTCGGCCCTCATTTTCCTGTAGTCCATGATCCTTGTCTTGCTCACACTGAGGGAGAGGTGGTTGTCCTGGCATAACACAACCATAGGCTATCGTCCAAATAGGCTGTCTCATTGTTGTCGATGTTGTGTTGTGTCATCGGCAAACTTAATAATGGTGTTGGAGTCGTGCTTGGCCACGCAGTCGTGGGTGAACAGGGAGTACAGAAGGGGACTAAGTACGCACCCCTGAGGGCCCCCGGTGTTGAGGATCAGCATTGCAGATGTGTTGTTGCCTACCCTTACCACCTGGGAGCAGCCCATCAGGAATCCCAGGATCCAGTTGCAAAGGGAGGTGTTCAGTCCCAGGGTCCTTAACATAGTGATGAGCTTTGTGGGAACTATGGTGTTGAACGCTGAGCTGTACAGCATTCTCACATATGTGTTCCTTTTGTCCAGCTGGGAAAGGGCAGTGTGGAGTGCGATTGAGATTGCGTCATCTGTGGATCTGTTGGGGTGGTATGCGAATTAGAGTGGTTCTAGGGTTTCTGGGATGATGGTATTGATGTGAGTCATGACCAGCCTTTCAAAGCACTTCATGGCTACTGACGCGAGTGCTACGGGGTGGTAATCATTTAGGCAGTTAACTTCGCTTTCTTGGGCACAGGGACCATGGTGGTCTGCTTGAAATATGTAGGTATTACAGACTTGTCCAGGGACAGGTTGAAAATGTCAGTGAAGACACTTGCCAGTTGGTCCGCGCATGATCTGAGTACACACCCTGGTAATCCGTCTGACCCCACGGTCTTATGAATGTTGACCTGCTTAAAGGTCTTGCTCACATCGGTATGGAGAGCGTGATCACACAGTCGTCCAGTACAACTATGCTTCAGTGTTGCTTGCCTCGAAGCGAGCATAAAAGGCATTCAGGTCATCTGGTAGGCTCGCATCGCTGGGCAGCTTGCAGTTGGGTTTCCCTTTGTAGTCCGTAATAGTTTGCAAGCCCTGCAACATCTGACGAGCACCAGAGCCGCTGTAGCAGGATTCAATCTTAGTCCTGTTTTGACGCTTTGCCTGTTTGATAGCGGGATTTCTTATAAGCATCTGGATTAGTGTCCTGGTCCTTGAAATCCGCAGCTCTAGCCTTTATCTTGGTGCGGATGTTGTCTATAATCCGTGGCTTCTGGTTGGGATATGTACGTACAGTCACTGTGGGGACGACGTTTTCGACACACTTATTGATGAAGCCGGTGACAGAGGTTGTATACTCCTCAATGTCATTGGATGAATAACAGAACATAGCTAGCAAAACATTCCTGTAGCCTAGCATCTGCATCATCTCACCACTTCCGTATTGAGTGAGTCACTGATACATTCTGCTTTAGGTATTGCTTGTAAGCAGGAATCGGGAGGATAGAATTATGGTCAGATTTGCCAAATGGATGGCAAGGGAGAGCTTTGTATGTGTCCCTGTAGTCTAGAGTTTTTTCCCCCTCTGGCTGCACATGGGACATGCTGGTAGACATTAGGTAAAACCGATTTAAGTTTGCCTGCATTAAAGTCCCTGGCCACTAGGAACGTCACTTCTGGATGAGCATTTTCTTGTTTGCTTATGGCTTTATACAGCTCGTTGAGTGCCAACATCAGTTTGTGGAGGTAAATAGACATCTATGAATAATATAGATGAGAACTATCTTGGAGGATAGTGTGGTCTACAGCTTATCATAAGGTACTCTACCTCAGGCGAGCAATACCTTGAGACTTCTTTAATATTAGACATCACGCACCAGCTATTATTGACAAATAGACACACACCCCCGCCCCTAGTCTTACCAGACGTAGCTGATCTGTCCTGCCAAACCCAGCCAGCTCTATATTATCCGTGTCGTTGTTCAGCCATGACTCGGTGAAACAAACAAAGATATTACAGTTTTTAATGTCTTGTTGGTAGGATAGTCTCGACCATAGATCATCCAGTTTGTTTTTCAATGATTGCATGTTGGCCAATTGAACCGATGGTAGTGTCGGTTTACTCACTTGCCTACGAATCCTCCCTAACCTTCTCCCTCTGTTTCCTCGCCTTTTCTTCACGCGAATGACGGGGATTTGGGCCTGATAAGTATATCCTTCGTGTATATCCTTTAAGCAGTATATCCTTCGTGTCGGACTCATTAAAGAAGAAATCTTTGTCCAGTTCGAGGTGAGTCATCGCTGTTCTGATGTCCAGAAGCTCTTTTTCGTTCAGAGGAGACGGTAGCAGCAACTTTATGTACAAAATAAGTTACAAACAATGCGACAAAAAAATAGCACAGTTGGTTAGGAGCCCTTAAAATGGCAACCATCCCATCTGGCGCCATTATATCACTGAAGCCAGTTTTACACTAGTTATTAATACTAATAACGCTTAGCCTCTCACATTAAACTATCGTCTTTCCTGTAGATTTATTTTCTTGCCAAAGCAGTGGTGAGCACACTAAACGATGTGGCACAGACATGGGTCACACACAACAAGATTTTTAACTTGGTCATGATGATTCTCTATACCATGCTGTCTCACTAAAACAATAATGTGATGATGTGATTACAATTCGTAGCTACAACCAGCTGGGGCACAAAGCAGCCTCAAACGTTTTCAGTCAGACATTCACACTTGTCATATGAAGTTGAAAAATCTAGAACATTTTGAATGAAATAACATTGCTTGTGAACTTCAGAGCTGTAACGATTTTACACTTTGGCTTTGGTTAAAGGCAAGTACAAACACATACTAGTAGTAGTCATCACTCCTGCTCGAAAGTCTACACAATCTGGGTGATGCCAAACAACGTCATCATATCACTGGCTTCTTCTCTGGGGAGCTCTCATTGGCTATTGCTGATCACCGTTCTCAAACTTGTCGTTGCACATCTCACACTACAAGAGCGTTGCAGATTTTAAGCTGATAAAATCAAACATGTTTGAAAATATCAGGACATCTGGGCAGCTCAAATATGAGATCCGTAGTACTCAGACTGCGTCTCTGACCCGTTCACATTAAATGAGCGTCGGTGATGGCTGTGCACCCCGAGTAGGCACCGATCTCAAAAATTTGTCTGGGACCGCTAAAATGGGGCCAGAATCGTGTAGTGTACACCTGGCTTATGGGGCGGCAGGTTAGAGCGTTGTGCCAGTAACGGAAAGGTTGCTGGATCAAATCCCTTAGCTGAAATACATCCACAGGTACACCTCCAATTGACTCAAATGATGTCAATTAACCTATCAGAAGCTTCTAAAGCCATGACATAATTTTCTGGAATTTTCCAAGCTTTTTAAAGGCACAGTCAACTTAGTGTATGTAAACCTCTGACCCACTGGAATTGTGATACAGTGAATTATAAATGAAATAATCTGTCTTTATACAATTGTTGGAAAAATGACTTGTGTCATGCACAAAGTAGATATCCTAACCGACTTGCCAAAATGATAGTTTGTGAACAAGACATTTGTGGAGTGGTTGAAAAACGAGTTTTAATGACTCCAACCTAAGTGTATGTATCTTTTACTCTACGCTTCTGGTTCTCAAGTGAAATAGGGCAAATGTGAAAAAGTAGCTGATCATAAAAATGCATACTAAACATTATAGGCATGGCCTACATTTATGTGTACATGTCCATGTAGCCTCATACAATGCGATGTGTGATTATTAGGCCCTAGCAGTATGTTTGTGAACAAGGCTGAAGAAAGATGGAGCTCCTCGTTGAAGTCATACTTTAAGGTCCAGTGCAGTCAAAATATATATCTTTTTTCCTGTGTTTTGTGTCATATTGGACAACAAGCTGATGAAACTAACGCTATAAACGTGTGAAATGTGATCAGTGTCATTTCTTGATAGTTGCTGGTTTAAAATACAATCTACACAGGACCTTCTAATCAGCCTGTTTGCTTGGGCGGGAGTTTCAGCTTGCCTGGTGACATGACCAGGCGCTAAATTAGTTCATAAACCAATAACAAAGAGAGTTCCAAACCTCTCTGCTAGTAAACAGGCAGTTTTAAGTCGTTTTCTACCCCCTCAGACAACTGACTCCCAGCTAGTGTTTGTAGGCCATAGGTATAAATAAACCTTGAGTCTAAGCAAAAGTTTGCGAGTATAGTCCTCTCGCTAATCTCTGGAAGTCATCCTCTCTGTTTCGTCCGCAACATGTAACACCGGAGAACTCCCCAATCGAATTGGTAGGGGCGAGGAGGTGGTTTGGGATTCACCGAATGATGACTTGCCTTCTTCCTGACACACCCACCTCCTATTTAATCAAACCAAGTGTCAAGGCGTGACCAGAGTGGAGCCACAGCTTATGCAAAAACATGGGACCTTGTGGGTAACAAAGTGTACTTCTAAGTGCCCTTCTAGGTGTCCTTAGAAGTGATAAGTGGTCACAGTAGCTCTATGGTAAATATGTAACCTATTAACATTAAGCCCTTTGTCTTCAAACCCACAGCTACTAATTGGTTATCTAGAACTGTGAATCTTGAAATGAGTCAATAGACTGATGGATACAGTATATAGGCCAACTGGCCATGGTGTTGAACTGGACCAGTCTCCTGAATTATTTTGTGGGTATACTTGCCCAATGTAGCTCTACGTAGGATTATGTAACCCTTTGGAGAAGATGATCAACCAGAACCCAGAGGTGGTATATATAAATGCCGTTGGCATAAGGTCAACAGCCTGTTATTCTGTTTTGATATGAAAGCATGGATTCGAGAACTGCCTGCCAACCTCCATCTCCTATTAAAAATATATCAGTTGATGGTGATGAGCAGCTAACATTTTTAGGTCAACACAGCGAACACTCTGTTATTAATTAGACTAGCTACATGTCTGTCTGTCTGCCTGCCTGCCACACCATCGGCTCAAGACGGCTGTTTGAAAACAAAGTATCTTTCCTCTCCTGTTTCTCTCTCTCCTGATGATGAAGTCTACCTTTTAGCTGACATCCTGCTTTGATGCAGCCATCACTTCTTTTCAGAGAGCACTTCTTCTGAACGGAACGCTCCCCACTTTCTCTCTCTCTCTCTCTCTGTCTCTCTCTCTCTCTCTCTATCTCTCTCTCTCTCTCTCTCTCACCTTCCTCTAGCTTCTCTCTCCCCCTCTCTCTTTCTCTTCCTCTCACCTCTCTCTTTCTCATCCTCTCTCTCAGTGTCTGCTGATGTCTGGAGAGCGAAGGCCCTGATCAACATGAAAAATATAATCCTGTCTTTAGGAAAGCGAAGGCATCCCTGCCATATGTTGTGATTGAAAATGCCATAACACAAACTCTCCTCAAATGTCAAAAAAATATATCGTTTTTTTTTGTGTTTTTATCACAACAGTGGTATGGAAATGTTATGAAAGGTGTCAGTTCTTTACAAGTAGATGGGAACAATGGATGGGTGGTGTGTGTGTGTGTGTGTGTGTGTGTGTGTGTGTGTGTGTGTGTGTGTGTGTGTGTGTGTGTGTGTGTGTGTGTGTGTGTGTGTGTGTGTGTGTGTGTGTGTGTGTGTGTGTGTGTACGTGTGTGTGTGTGTGTACGTGTGCACACGTTTATGAGTGTATATGTGTGTGTGCAGTGGGACCTGGGCACTCTAAACACACCACCTCCACCTCATTGATTAAGACCCTGTTGCCATGAAAAATAATGGCCATCGTGTCAACAAAGCGCCTAATGCCGGTGCCGGTGGGGACTGGGGAGACAGGTCCTACAAAGGGCCTAATGCCGGTGCCGGTGGGGACTGGGGAGACAGGTCCTACAAAAGGAGGGAGGGGAAATGGTTCTCTGTTTGGTCCTGTTGTTCAGCGAGGCCCAGTGCTTTAGAGATGTCACGTTAGTGATTGTAAAGTGGCCACGGGAGGGAGGTCACCCAGCCTCCAGCATTAATAGGCTACTAAGACCCAATTAAGGGCCGTCGTAGGTCTCGCTTTACCCTCCCTCCCCAGTGCCTGCTTGGGGCTTCATTAAAGCGAAGATGCAGGGGATTGATCTCCAAGGACACCTTGGACACAGAAAAACAGCCCTTATGTTATGTATGCACACACATAAACACACAAACGTGTGTGTGTGTGTGCGTGTGTGTGTGTGTGTGTTTAGTATGGCCAACATGATTGCATCAGCAGCACTGTGAGTGGAAAAAGAGCAGTGGGGCCATTCTGCCAACCTCACCTGCAAGCACAGACATGAACCCACTAATCATACAAACACACGGAAGAGAATGATGCAACAAAACTAGACTTCATTGAGTAAAATATTTAAGGAAGACTGTGCAAGGCAATTTGCATTATCATGATGATGAGGTCAGTGACCCTTGCTTCTTGAAAGTTCAATATCTTTAACCCTTGACTGCTGACATGCAAAACATTTTGGGACTTTCCCTTTAAGTGCTCGCTAATAGCACCATTAGTTAAACATGTTGGATGAAAAAAGAAAACCCCTCTTAAGGGACCAGATTACAGTTTAAAAGTCACAAAACACTGTTGATGCTAAACAACTGTGTTGTGTCCCGAGCCAAGATCCCCACTCCACAAGCAAAGAGGTTTATGGGAGGCCCATCCCGCTTGCCAAGACCAACCACTTCCAGCTCTGTCACAAACAAAGACAGCGGGAGAGAAGAAAGAGACAAGAAAGAGAGAGGCAGAGAGAGAGAGAGACAGAGAGACAGAGAGAGAGAGAGAGAGGAGAGACAGTGAGAGTGAGAGAGAGAGAGACAGGATAGAGAGTGAGAGAGAGAGAGACAGGAGAGAGAGAGAGAGAGAGAGAGAGAGACAGGAGAGAGAGAGAGAGAGAGACAGGAGAGAGAGAGAGACAGGAGAGAGAGAGAGACAGGAGAGAGAGAGAGAGAGAGAGAGAGAGATGGTGACTGGCACATTTGTCCCTGTTTCTCCCTTGGCAGGAACTAAACAAAGCTTAATGAAGAGGGCCTGAAGACATGCCTGGAGGTAGAATAGCACTAGGCTAGCACAGAAGCGTGCTGCTCTAGCTAGCAATTTATAAATGTGTCCCAAATGGCACTCTATTTCCTGCACCACCTTTGACCAGAGAACTATGGGCTCTGGTCAAAAGCATTTGGGATGCAGGCTAAATATTTGACCAGGGCTGAGGGACACTAGCCAGTCACTAGCTGCTAGCTGGGCAATAGCTAGGCTCTGGTAATGTTTTTTTTATGTTTTTTTTTAACCTTTATTTAACTAGGCAAGTCAGTTAAGGACAAATTCTTATTTACAATGGCAGCCTACCGGGGAACAGTGGGTTAACTGCCTTGTTCAGGGGCATAACGACAGATTTTTACCTTGTCAGCTCAGGGATTCAATCCAGCAACCTTTCGGTTACTCTAACCACTAGACTACCTGCCGCCCAAAACGTGCTTTTAATTGGGGCCCAGCCTCCACTAGTGGGCCAGGTTTGCCACCACATGTTCAGGGTTGTGTGTGGACCTCTCAGTGACTACTAAATGGGATTGATGGTCCTGCGCAACGCTGAAATATGTCCCCCTGATAGTTAAAAGGGATGAGTTAGAGGCATCTGCACAGATGTGGCCACTGTCTCTCCCGGTGCCTGTCCCTGTTTGTTGTCTTATTTAGGTGTGATCCCCTCTGTCTCTGGCTGACAAAGGTTCGGCCATCCAATAAATATCTGGAAGTACTCGTGCAACTTTATTTATAGAGTTTATCATCTGTTAGTGTGCTTGTAATCATTTTTAGTTCCTATTCTTTGTGTAGCAAAGAGATGTCTAGAAGCCCAGAGGGATCATTAACACATCACAAGCTGGGATGAATTCTGCATGTGTGGAATGGGATTAAAGGGTGACAGGTTTTTTTGTGTGTGTGCCTGTGTGCTTGCGCAAGTGTTTGTGTGTGTGTGTGTTTGTTCGAAAGTATGTGCGTGTACAGATGTGGGATCTTAATTTGATCACTCTTTTGATGCTGAGAATTGTCCTTCACAGCAGGAAATGCCATTTAGTAGTGCATTCAAGGTTTAAAAAGTCTTCTAAAAGTTTGCAATTTCCACTTTAAAAAGTCAGACTTGATTTGCCCTAACGAAAAGTGCATCAACCCCTACAATAATTTTTTTTTTTTTTAAGAATTATGATCCACATAATAATTCACATTTTCTGTTGCTGCAGGATTATTTTCCTGATGTAGTAAACTGGCTCAAACTTAGATCAAACTTAGATCCTTCTGTGTGTGTGTGCATGTGCGTGTGCTTCTGTGTGTGTGTGTATGTGTGTGTGCATGTGTGTGCTTCTGTGTGTGTGTGTGTGTGCTTGTGTGAGGGGTGTCAGGGCAGGGGGCTCTATAGCGCCCGTGGAGAGTGCTCCCTCCAGGGCAGTCTGCAGGCGAGCTTCAGGACAACAGCAACAACCTATCACCGCCCCGCCGAGACACAGGCAGCCACCACTACGCTAAGAGGACTGCTGATGTTAAATTTATAGCCCTCCATTAAAAGTTAAACCTCTATCTGATAACCAGACACAATTAAGAGGATGTTCACGTCCCTATATACTTTGACAGGCATCTCTTAAATCTCTATATCTCTGGATCCATATGGGATGGCCACAGGAAGCCAGTAAGTGTAGCCTAGTCAAGGAGAATAAATGCTAACACAAGTAGAGGGAGAACAATGATAGGACAACATCTATCTAGAGAGAAGTTAACTTCCCCTCTCTGTTCTATCTCTGTTCACTATTCTGAGTATATCAACATGGGATGGACAGAGACCACTAAGAGTAGTCAAGGAGAAGAAATGCAAACAAGTACAGGGGGCACAATATCAAGAGGAGAGAGGACAAGAGAGGAGAATATCTATCCATTCCATTGCTCTCCTTCTATCTATTTCAATTAGCATCTCTTATATATTTCCCCATGTGGGATGAATGAAGAAGAAGCTACGCAGCCAGAGTAGTTAAGAGGACGAAGCGCAAACGCAGAGGGAACTCGAAGTAGCATTAGAGCTGGAGCTGTCTAGGCAAATGCCTTTTAAAAACAGTAGGATGTCACTAATGACATTAGCCACACAACAACAAATGCATGGTGTACACACACTGCCATCAGTCCCACTGAGGCTGAACGTCTGAGGAAATAGTATGTGAATGTTGGGGTGGGCAGGGGTGGGCAGGGCGGCTTGATTAGACAGCACTTTATCCTGTGTGGCAGCAACATTAAAAAATCAACTTCATTACAAGGCTTGTCGCCTGTTTAGTAGCGGTGTCTGTGTCAGACTGGCGCTAAAATGGAAAGACGCGAGTCACAAATAATCATGAGCAAAGCCTCGTGGATGATGAATTTATAAGTAAACTACCACACATGCAGATGTAGGATCTTAATTTGAGCCAGTTTGCGACAGCAGGAAAATAATCCTGCAGCAACAGAACATGTGAATTATTATGTGAATTATAAATAATGGACCATTTTTGTAGGGGTGATACATTTTTTGTTAGGTTAAATCAAGCCTGACATTTTAAAGTGGAAATTACAAACTTTAGAAGCTTTTTTAAACCTTGAATGCACTAGAAGTTTGCATTTCCTGAAAATTCTCAGCAACAAAAGAGTGATCAAATTCAGATCCTACATCTGTACATGTGCATACACACGCACGCACGCACGCAAACACACACACACACACACACACACACACACACACACACACACACACACACACACACACACACACACACACACACACATACACACACACACACACACACACACACACACACACACACACACACACACACACACACACACACACACACACCTCTAAGGAGACAGACACAAGGCTGCAGTTCCATCCGCAGAGGGCAAATACAACACACGTTTACCATCAGAGCGTTCACACACACACACACTACGCATTCGTGAGGAATAGCATATCATTTAAAATTCATATTATGAATTTGTAATATTTTTTAGGCCTGAACTGAGGAAGAGGAATACATACCCTCTGTGTGTAATTAACATTTCTCTCTTTTCTCTCTTCCTCTCTCCACTGGTTCGCTCCGGCTGTGCCACTAGGTCACACTGTTTATGTGTGTGTGTGCAGTGTGTGTGTCCATGTACAGTATGTATGTCAGTGTTTGTACTATATGTTTATACCCAAAATATGTTTGTGTGTGGGTGTGTATGTGTGTGTGTGTGTGTGTGTGTGTGTGTGTCTGTGTGTCTGTGTGTGTGTGTTCTAGATGTGTGTACGCCTGTGTCCCTTCTTTCCCCCCAGGATGTCCCTTCACCATCCTCTTAATGAAGTCCCAGGGAAAGAAGGGAGGAGAGGAAGAGAAGAGGAGGAGAGGAAGAAGCCTGGTTGTTTTTCTCCTGGTCCTCGTTTGGGCCAGAGCCTTAATTGGGGGCCTGAGTATCCAATTAACGTCGAGGCAGAGCCCAGGCACATGTGGCTAGCATATGGTGGCTAAACTAATACTGCTTGGAGGTCCACTGTCCAGGGGGTTGGTTGGTTGGTCTGGGACAGAGGTCCCAAATGGCAACCTATTTCCAACATAATGCAACACTTTTGACAAGAAGCGCATAGGCCCTGGTAAAAAGTAGTGCACTATGTAGGGAATATGTGCCATTTGGGACACAGATATAGACCCTCCAGAGAGACTCAGAGGGTCCATCGTTTAGCCAGAGAGGCCAGGGGACACTCATTACTGTGGGACACTGATCATTTCAGCGCTTCTCTGCTCGCTGTCCACTATTCCCTTTTCCCCTGACCATTCATTCACACCAGAGGGAGAACAACACAGGGTTGTTTATCAAAGAAAATGGGAGGTGTTCCTATCCGCACTTAAACAGTGCCTGATGTCCTTTTCGTGGACTTGCATGTAGGTCAGAGACTAGCATGCTGATGTGTGTGTAGGACGAGGACAGGGAGGACAGGCGAGGAGGGGAGAGGGGGGCGAGAATCGCAGTGTAATGCCAGAGGGACAGAGGAGTCCCTCAATCCCTACTTCATTAAAACCACATTTAAAAGTGAGGTCATTTATCTCTTTCCCTCCGAAGCCATAAACACAAATATTGTAGGTTCACCCCCCCCCCCCCCCTTATTTATATATTATTATTTCTCTCCTCTCTAAACTACAGCGTAGAACATTGCAGATAAAAGGTGGGCACTGGCGATATGCTGTTTAAAATGTGAATGTTGGGGAAGCATAAGTTTAGAGGTAGTTTTCACTGAAGGGGATGCAGCTTGGATTGCAGAGGCTGGTGCATATTGGTGTGTTTTTTTTTTCAAGAGATAGCTGGGAAGAGAGAGAGAGAGATACAGAGGGAGAGAGACCGCAAGAGAGAGAGAAAGCAAGATATATATAAGATGTATATATATATATATATACAGTGGGGCAAAAAACGATTTAGTCAGCCACCAATTGTGCAAGTTCTCCCACTTAAAAAGATGAGAGAGGCCTGTAATTTTCATCATAGGTACACTTCAACTATGACAGACAAAATGAGAAAAAAAATCACATTGTAGGATTTTTAATGAATTTATTAGCGAATTATGGTGGAAAATAAGTATTTGGTCAATAACAAAAGTTTATCTCAATACTTTGTTTTATACCCTTTGTTGGCAATGACAGAGGTCAAACAATTTCTGTAAGTCTTCACAAGGTTTTCACACACTGTTGCTGATATTTTGGCCCATTCCTCCATGCAAATCTCCTCTAGAGTAGTGATGTTTTGGGGCTGTTGCTGGGCAACACGGACTTTCAACTCCCTCCAAAGATTTTCTATGGGGTTGAGATCTGGAGACTGGCTAGGCCACTCCAGGACCTTGAAATGCTTCTTACGAAGCCACTCCTTCATTGCCCGGGCGGTGTGTTTGGGATCATTGTCATGCTGAAAGACCCAGCCACGTTTCATCTTCAATGCTCTTTCTGATGGAGGGAGGTTTTCACTCAAAATCTCACGATACATGGCCCCATTCATTCTTTCCTTTACACGGATCAGTCGTCCTGGTCCCTTTGCAGAAAAAAACTCAAAGCATGATGTTTCCACCCCCATGCTTCACAGTAGGTATGGTGTTCTTTGGATGCAACTCAGCATTCTTTGTCCTCCAAACACGACGAGTTGAGTTTTTAGCAAAAAGTTCTATTTTGGTTTCATCTGACCATAGGACATTCTCCCAATCTTCTTCTGGATCATCCAAATGCTCTCTAGCAAACTTCAGACGGGCCTGGACATGTACTGGCTTACACAGGGGGACACGTCTGGCACTGCAGGATTTGAGCTTAAGTCCCTAGCGGCGTAGTGTGTTACTGATGGTAGGCTTTGTTACTTTGGTCCCAGCTCTCTGCAGGTCATTCACTAGGTCCCCCCGTGTGGTTCTGAGATTTTTGCTCACCGTTCTTGTGATCATTTTGACCCCACGGGGTGAGATCTTGCGTGGAGCCCCAGATCGAGGGAGATTATCAGTGGTCTTGTATGTCTTCCATTTCCTAATAATTGCTCCCACAGTTGATTTCTTCAAACCAAGCTGCTTACCTATTGCAGATTCAGTCTTCCCAGCCTGGTGCAGGTCTACAATTTTGTTTCTGGTGTCCTTTGACAGCTCTTTGGTCTTGGCCATAGTGAAGTTTGGAGTGTGACTGTTTGAGGTTGTGGACAGGTGTCTTTTATACTGATAACAAGTTCAAACAGGTGCCATTAATACAGGTAACGAGTGGAGGACAGAGGAGCCGTTTAAAAAAGAAGTTACAGGTCTGTGAGAGCCAGAAATCTTGCTTGTTTGTAGGTGAACAAATACTTATTTTCCACCATAATTTGCAAATAAATTCATTAAAAATCCTACAATGTGATTTTGTTTTCTCATTTTGTCTGAGAGAAAGAAAGAGAGAGAGAGAGAGACAGAGAGAGAGAGAGACAAAGAGAGAGAGAGGGAGAGAGAGAGACAGACAGACAAAGAGAGAGAGAGAGAGAGAGAGAGAGAGAGAGAGAGAGAGAGAGAGAGACAGAGAGAGAGCGAGAGACAAAGAGAGAGAGAGA
>NC_034180.2:21489407-21566182 GCF_002021735.2 Oncorhynchus kisutch | reverse complement strand
CAACCCACACAAACACACTAACGCTTCTCTGTTATTCTCTGAGTCACACCGTTATTAATAACTATTAGCACATAAGCTGTAAAAAGGTATATTAACATATGAACTCAAATCAAATCCAGGCTCAACCAGAGCTCTGTGAATAACCTATTGCCTGTCTAATCTACTGCCCTGTCTATCCCATTGCCCTGTCTAACCTATTGACCTGTCTAACCTACTGCCCTGTCTAACCTACTGCCCTGTCTAACCTATTGACCTGTCTAACCTACTGCCCTGTCTAACCTACTGCCCTGTCTAACCTATTGACCTGTCTAACCTACTGCCCTGTCTAACCTACTGCCCTGTCTAACCTATTGCCCTGTCTTCCCTACTACCCTGTCTAACGTACTGCTCTGTCTAACCTACTGGCCTGTCTCACCTACTGCTCTGTCTAACCTATTGCCCTGTCTAACCTACTGCCCTGTCTAATCTACTGCCCTGTCTAACATACTGCCCTGTCTAATCTACTGCCCTGTCTAACCTACTTCCCTGTCTAATCTACTGCCCTGTCTAATCTACTGCCATGTCTAACCTACTGCCCTGTCTAATCTACTGCCCTGTCTAATCTACTGCCCTGTCTAATCTACTGCCCTGTCTCACCTACTGGCCTGTCTCACCTACTGCCCTGTCTAATCTACTGCCCTGTCTCACCTACTGCCCTGTCTAACCCACTGCCCTGTCTAATCTACTGCCCGGTCTAACCCACTGCCCTGTCTCACCTACTGCCCTGTCTAACCCACTGCCCTGTCTAACGCACTGCTCTGTCTAACCTACTGGCCTGTCTAACCTACTGCCCTGTGTAACCTACTGCCCTGTCTAATCTACTGCCCTGTCTAACCTACTGCCCTGTCTAATCTACTGCCCTGTCTAACCTACTGGCCTGTCTAACCTACTGGCCTGTCTAATCTACTGCCCTGTGTAACCTACTGCCCTGTCTAATCTACTGCCCTGTCTAACCTACTGGCCTGTCTAACCTACTGGCCTGTCTCACCTACTGCCCTGTGTAACCTACTGCCCTGTGTAACCTACTGCCCTGTCTAATCTACTGCCCTGTCTAACCTACTGCCCTGTCTAATCTACTGCCCTGTCTAACGTACTGCTCTGTCTCACCTACTGCCCTGTCTTACCTACTGCCCTGTCTCACCTACTGTCTTACCCTCAGATAGAAAGGACAAATCCACATCCTGTTCTAAGTTATTTTTGGCAGAAATCCTATTCCCTTTCTATCATGTGATCTCTCACTACGTATCCATCATATTAATGTTGTTTTGAAGCACCACTCTTGTCATGTTGTTGTTCCCTGAGGTTGGATGTGGAGAGGTCTCTAAATGGTTTCCAAGGGGACAGTAACCAGGGCTGGGTCACAGGGACTGTGCTAGGGGTAGAGAGAGAGACAGACTGTGGATGGGGTAGAGAGGGAGAGGGGGAGAGAGGGGTAGAAAGGGAGAGAGGACCTTAGGACAGGTGAACTAAAGACCACGTGACTACACCATCGTGAGCAAGGTACACAAATACTAGTTATGCACATAAATGTAAGGTTAAGTTAGTCAATGATTTACAGAAAATAATAATAATGTCCATGTCTAGGCATTCATTGTGTTTCACAGACAAAGACTGAGATATAAATACACCAACATTGAAGATTAGGCTATCTCTGGTTCTGCTCTTCTGCAATATTTCCCTGCAGACTTTCACATATTCACTACTTCAATATCTGATGCCCTTTGGGTGCAGTAGGCTCTGGGTCACATAACGGACACTGAAATACAGCATAACTCAACAAAAATTGACGTATGTGTATTTGAATGACCTCTTCTGTAAACCCACCTGCTCGACTCTTGACCTATGCTATAGTATGCACCCTATGCACCCCAGATACTGAATTAGATTAAATCCAGCACACACTTGCAAGCCCACATCCCAACCTCACCCTCTCGGCCCGACCCCTTTGCATGCTCCTGCTCCCAGTCTATATAAGTGGGTTACCACTTCAGCTTGGTTCCCCTCATGTATGTTTAACTTTACAGTATGGAACAGAAGTCCTAGGACTGTCCTCATTTTGAATGACATCCATATGTAGGAGGAGGATGATGAGAAGAGGAAGTGCAGGAAGAGGAGAGGTGAGGAGGAAAGAAGGGGTGAGGAGAGGAGGAGAGGAGGAGAGGAGAAGAGGAGGAGAGGAGGAGAGGAGGAGAGGAGAGGAGGGGAAAGGAGGGACATGAGGAGAGGAGAGAAGCTGTGGTCCTTTGGACTTGAACTTGGTCATGATCTTCCTCCAGCTCGGATATCCAAACATAGTGCCATCTGGCCCCAGAGCCTGGCCCTGACACTGACACTGATACATACACTGACTTGACGGAGGGCTGGGGAGAGGTCTAGGGAGCAGAGGGGTTAATATCATACGGTTAGGCAGCGGAATAGAGACTGCAATTATCTTCAATTCCAAGACACAAAATCCTATTATTTGATGGTGAGTCTGACAGATGGACGGGCCAGCCACATCCTCTCCTCCCATTCCTGAGCAAGCCAATCTGGAGGCCAGGGGTCGGGGTGAGGAGAGGGGAAAGGGGAGGGGGGATGTGGGGAACACAATGGTGAGAGAGGGCAGAGGGGGCAGCTAGGTTGTGTGGTTGTTTTAGGTGGCGGGTGAGGGGAGGGTGTGCCCATGAAACCTGAGATGGGAAGGGTTACCCCTTCTCCTCCCCTTCACCCCTACTCTCCCCCCTCGGTCACAATGGGAAGCAGGGCCAGTTGAAGAGCTCAGCTGTTGGGAGGTGAGGCGACAGATGAAGATATCTACTCCCTGGGAACAGAGAGAGAGAGCGAGCAAGGCAGCACACTATGCATTTTGTACAGTCACTGGCAATTGGCAAATTAATGTCCTTGATACTGTATATACAGTTGAAGTCGGAAGTTTACATACACCTTAGCCAAATGCATAAAACTAATTTTTTCACAATTCCTGACATTTAATCCGAGTAACAATTCCCTGTCTTAGGTCAATTAGGATCACCGCTTTATTTTAAGAATGTGAAATGTCAGAATAATAGTAGAGAATCATTTATTTCAGCTTTTATTTCTTTCGTCACATTCCCAGTGGGTCAGAAGTTTACATACACTCAATTAGTATTTGGTAGCATTGCCTTTAAATGGTTTAACTTGGGTCAAACGCTTCAGGTAGCCTTCCACAAGCTTCCCACAATAAGTTGGGTGAATTTTGGCCGATTCCTCCGAACAGAGCTGGTGTAACTGAGTCAGGTTTGTAGGCCTCCTTGCTTGCACAAGCTTTTTCAGTTCTGCCCACAAATTATCCATTGGATTGAGGTCAGGGCTTTGTGATGGCCACTCCAATACCTTGACTTTGTTGTCCTTAAGACATTTTGCCACAATTTTGGAAGTATGCTTGTCCACTTGAAAGACCCATTTGCGACCAAGCTTTAACTTCCTAACTGATGTCTGGAGATGTTGCTTCAATATATCCACATCATTTTCCTCCCTCATGGTGCCATCAATTTTGTGAAGTGCACCAGTCCCTCCTGCAGCAAGCACCCCACAACATGAGGCTGCCATCCCCGTGCGTCACGGTTGGGATGGTGTTCTTCGGCTTGCAAGCCTCCCCCTTTTTCCTCCAAACATAACGATGGTCATTATGGCCAAACAGTTCTATTTTTGTTTCATCAGAACGGAGGACATTTCTCCAAAGTACGATATTTGTCCCCATGTGCAGTTGCAGACTGTAGTCTGGCTTTTTTATGGCGGTTTTTGAGCAGTGGCTTATTCCTTGCTTTCAGGTTATGTCGATATAGGACTCGTTTTTACTGTGGATATAGATACTTTTGTGCCTGTTTCCTCCAGCATCTTTACAAGGTCCTTTGCTGTTGTTCTGGGATTGATTTGCACTTTTCGCACCAAAGTACATTCATCTCTAGGAGACGAAACGCGTCTCCTTCCTGAGCGGTATGACGGCTCCATGGTCCCATGGTGTTTATATTTGCGTACTATTGTTTCAGGCGTTTGGAAATTGCTCCCAAGGATGAAACAGACTTGTGGAGATCTACAAAAAAATATTCTGAGGTCTTGGATGATTTCTTTTGATTTTCCCAAGATGTCAAGCAAAGAGGCACTGAGATTGAAGGTAGGCCTTGAAATATATCCACAGGTACACCCCCCCCCCCCAATTGACTCAAATGATGTCAATTAGCCTATCAGAAGCTTCTAAAGCCATGACATCATTTTCTGGAATTTTCCAAGCTGTTTAAAGGCAGTCAACTTAGTGTATGTAAACTTCTGACCACCTGGAATTGTGATACAGTGAATTTTAAGGTAAATAATCTGTCTGTAAACAACTGTTGGAAAAATGACTTGTGTCATGCACAAAGTAGATGTCCTAACCGACTTGCCAAAACTATAGTTTGTTAACAAGAAATTTGTGGAGTGGTTGAAAAACGAGTTTAATGACTCCAACCTAAGTGTATGTAAACTTCCTACTTCAACTGTATTCCTACATTGTACGTGAAAACGCTTGGAATATTCTACTATATTTCTAAACATTTTACATTTCAATAATACAGTATAAAGGACACTCAAAGTGCAAAACAATGGGACAAAAAAGCTACAAAAAACAGGGTCTGCAGTATATTGAGGAAAAACTGTTGAGGTGAAAAGATTTACCAAGCCAACTCCCAAAGCTGGTGCTTCTTGTGTATATCACACACAACCCCAGAGTCTCTCTGCACACCAAGGGCTATGAGAATGCATGTATTTCCCATCTAGACAGAAGGCTGAGTGTAGATTCAGCAGCATTGACTTTTCATGTACTATCAGACCCAGGAGAGTAGCTTTACAGGGCAGGAACCAGAGAAAAATTCATTTTAATTACAGTCTATCAGGCGCATCAAAATGTTGTATCTCCCAGTTTAAATGGAAAGTGGGACAAATCAAACACTTGCACTGAGGGCAGACAGTGAATACATCAACACTAATGGTGTCACGGATACATTTTAAGGTTTTTTATGAAGCTTGTTTTTTAAGTTGTAAATGTTGTTTATCGGTGAAATGTTATATAATAAGTACATCAAAATGACTCTCGGATGCTGAGGCAAAAGGCAAGTTTGGAAATATTGTACCTCCCTTTTTCAACAATTCCACTGCCAGACACTGTTTACCAGGTCAACTCAACATAAAGGGAGATTTCACCTTGAAAGCCATTGGGCCTGCAGGCAGACAGACAGACCTTCCTACTCAGACCACTGACTGACCACAGACAGACTGGTTGTCCCCGACCCTGAACAGCCTACAGGCTACCACAACAATGTTCTGTGGCCATGTGTGGGGACGTTGCCCCGGGCTCCCTACCAGGCCTCTGTGTTCAGTGGATAAGCACAAGTGCCCTGACGGGCCGTATCTCCCCCCCCCCCACTCCCACCACCACTACTCCCAGCCACAGCACTCACACCCCGGTCAGATGGATCATGGCCTGGGGCCAGTCGACCAGCCGGACCTTGTCACCCCTCCCAGACATCCAGGAAGAAAAAAGCAACGGTCTCCCTCCGGACTCCCCCCCTCACCACTGTATGTGTGTGTTTGTTGATAACATAGGCCTGAGGTCGCCTGGGCAAGCGGTAGGGAGGGTAGAGCAGACAGGGAGGAGTTGTGGCCTGGCAGAACCAGGGAGAGAGGATGTACGGAGGGTCGAGAGTTATTTTGCAGCGAAATTGAGCCTCTTATATATAACATATGAAACGCATTGAGATATGAGATCCATTCGCTGGCAAAAAATCTTAATCTACATTCAAGAAACGCTTTATTTACATTTCCCTGCACAATTTGAAAAAACAGCTATGAATGTTTTGGCTCTGAAGATGTATAGTTATGAACCTGTTATAAAGTCCTTGTTCCTCAGCCATCTTTGTGAAAGCTAATCTTTGACTGTGCAGCAGGTATATCTGCGCGTGCTATTGAGCAAAGACAGGGGTAGAAAACAACGGCTAAACCCTGTGGACTGTAGCATTCAGCAATCAACTACCCTCCCTCCCTGATTATCCACTAATAGATGCTCCTCAGCCAACATGTAGATTGGTTAATAAATATGTCCACATAGGTTTATTTCCCCTTAATGGCGCTCCCAGCTTGTTGGCCATTAGACACTGTGACCTAATTTAAGAGCCATCGCTCACACGTTACGTTAGCATCATCAGGGCCTGTGGTTGAATCACAAATGGCACCCTATTCCCTATTTAGTGCACTTCAATGGCACCCTATTTCCTATTTAGTGCACTTCTTTTGACCAGGGCCCCAGGTCCATTTGGGAAACAGAATATTTGTACATCCCTTTCTTTTCCTCGCCTCGACACTGCCATGGCGTGATTTTGATATGACCAGCCGCTGCCTCCATCCCCACTGAATGACAATGATCTGAAGGGGAGGTGGGGGAGAATGGGGTGTAACGGGGCGTAACGTAAGTTTGAAAGTCCTCTTTAGGACCCCATCAGAGTTCATTAGAAGCCCCAGCCAACACTTAATTAATAAGATCTCTCTCTCTCTCTCTCTGTGATACGTGTATGTGTCAGAGTAATTAAAAACTGCCGTGGCTGATGACGTTGTTGAAGGTTAACACCGTGCTGTCACCAACATTTACCCACTCCCATACCATGGCCGCGGCTGGCACTCACTTGTCCAAGTGGCAGAGGGGTGGAGAGGGAGGCGAGGGGTTGAGAGGGGACGTTTCAAGACTGAGGAAGGTTATGGGTGGGGAGGGAGGTGGGTGTGGTGGTATGCAATGAGGAGGGTTGTGGTGGTTGAGTGTGGAGGGAGGGAGGGGATGAGAGAAAGAGGGAGGGAGGGGGGGGGACGTTAAGCATGGACAGTTCCAGAGTCAGGCAGCCTGCCGCACGCTGATGAACATGTCTTTTTGATGACCACTAAGCACACTCAACATCGCTGCCAGGGCTAAATCAAATTAAAGCCCTTCAGTTTGGCCCGCTGACGGAGTACTCCGCTTTGGCACTTTCTGCGTGGAAGAGTCCTCCTTTCCTCTGCCTGGGGGATTACGGGCTGCAGAGAGAAGACAACACTTTCCCTTATGCTGAACTTGAACTTCTACAGCCCTGCCGAAATCCCAAGCACACACACATCACGTAAAGACATAAAAACACACACACACAGACACACGCACATACACAACAAACAACACACTCACAGCTCTAAAGGACAAAACAAAATAAAGAATTAGAAAAGTATAAAGAGAAAAAAACGTAATTTTCTGGTTGCAGTTTCTTTCTCTCTGCTGCTGTTTCACCCAAAACAGAAATGAAACGTGTATCTACATTTTATCATGTCTGGTATCGCCTTTGAAAATTGCAGGTAGTGGAGTGTTTAACATTCTCTTGTCAAGCATGCCCCCGCTGAGACAATAAATGCCTGTCCAGTTTTGCTCACAGCGGCAGCAGCAGATTAGAAACAGCAGGAGGACGGTGTAGTGTGAATACAATACCGATAAGGACGCATGTCTTAGCCCCCACTGCCAAGCCTGGATTCTCCCAATGTACTGAGAACCCGCTGTTTCTAATATTTTACGCACAACTACAGTCACAAATGTACCATAACTGCATTGAAAGAGCTTATTTTCACCCCACCCCACCCACCTGAAATCAGGGTATAGAGTTTAGGGTGTTTTTGTCTTTTGGGAGACGGGTTGTTTTTGCAGGAGGGAGGGAAGAGTGGGAGGGAGGGGTGGGCAGAGAGGGGGAGTGGGACAGAGGAAGGTAAATCAGCACACAATAAGAGTGAAATTTCTGTGGTTTCTTTTCATCAGAAATGCTGGTGGAGATAGATAGGTGTGGACAATTGTGGCAGTGAAGCTTTTATCTAGGTATTTCTTTTGAGAGAGAAATGCAGAAAGTGACTGTAGGGCCTCGGCTGTTTGAGCTACTGCATGAACAGGTGGTAGAAGCCAGAGCTCTGGACAGACACACACAAAACGCAGAATCATATAAGTTGTTATATATACACACAACATACATTCACATAACTTTTACCCAAACGCACACAGCAAATTCTCCAGTGTAAAAAAAACAAAACAAATCAACACCGGCCGTGTTAAATCAACACTGAACAAACACTGAACGTTGATTTAAAACACTCAGAATTTGTTTTGTAAGTATTTAAAGTATTTTTGAGAGCCTAGTTTTATGATAATAAAGGGGCATGAAACTCATGCACATCACTTTGAACCAAAACCAAGACAAACATTATCATATTTCCCAGCATGCTCTATTGCAGGTTGATTTTTAGAAGTTTAAAAATCAATGTTTGTGCATGTTCATTGATTTATTCATCAATTTTATGCTACACAAAGATGAATAGCCTTCATATTTCTAAACTAATCCTGATTGTTAGTTCGATATTTTGCACCCGTTACTGAAATGTGCGTTCCAGTTTAAATCCTTTAGGTAGTCTCCTCACTATATGACAAACCCTGGCATGCATTCTGAATGTTGAATGTAGGTGAATAAACATTCTAACTGTTGGGATATCCTAATTCTGGTTGGAGTCCAATAGGAATTACACGTGATCTTGCCAGATAGCATAATGTGATTTGCAGATAGAAAATCTGTGCTTTTTGGACAGTCACTGGAATTTTGCAGCTCTGATGTGGCCTGTGTTCCAAACTGGGGGACAGGCATGCACTTCTAACCAGAAGTACGAAGGATGACCTGACAGGGTACCACTAGTGCCAAGTGTTTGTACCCCTTCAGGAACAAAACAAAATAGTTCCTGAAGAGTTTAACATACTGGATGAATTTACAAAATGTTTGTAATTTATATTTGAGCAGCATAAGATCAATCAATCAATGTACAGTGAACACATATATAAACGCAACATGTAAAGTGTTTGTTCCATGTTTCATGAGCTAAAATAAAAGATCCCAGACATTTTCCATATGCACAAAAAGTGCATTTCTCTCTTGTTTACATTCCTGTTAGTTTGCATTTTTCCTTTGCCAAGATGATTCATCCACCTGACAGATGTGGCATATCAAGAAGCTTATTGAACAGCATGATCATTACACAGGTGCACCTTGTGCTGGGGACAATAAAAGGCCACTAAGAATGTCTAGTTGTCACACAACCCAATGCCAGAGATGTCTCAAGTTCTGAGGGAGCATGCAATTTGCATGTTGACTGCAGGAATGTCCTGTGTTTCATTTCATCTGGTAGATGTCATTTGCTGTCAGCGAACATCTATACAGTACAGTCAATGGTTAACACAAACAGAAATACTCAAAACACGAACTCTCCCTCGTCTTCTCCTCTTCAGAGTTTTTATTTTCTTAACTTTGAACTCTTGAGTGCGCCTCAATAAATGCGACCTGACATTGCCTCAAAAGTTACAACACTTAAAATAGTGACACTAGTGAGTTAAAATGTTATTGAGTATTATGAGGCTGGGTCTGTCCATATCGGTCTGAGATCCATATCATGGCCTGGTGCTTCAGGAGGGACAAGAGGTGGTTATACTACTGCTGGGAAGGTTGTCACGATTCAGCATGTGTCCATCCAGTGTGTGTGCTACGGATGGTGTATGTGTTTCGGACAGTGGGTGTGTGTCCCTCAGCCACATCCCGGCCCCGGGGAGCATGTAGACACCCACCTGCAGTCAGGCACTGGATAAAAACACAGGTCAATCAATGTCCGCAGTCGGGCACCGCAAAACACTGTCACCACCTACCACTAGTGTAACTGTTACAAATTGCATCCTATTCCCTACATAGTCCACTACCTTTGACCAGGGCTCATAGTGCTACCATTATGTGCCATTTGGGACATAGTCTGTGACTGTGCCTGGCCGTGAGCGTTAGTGAGGGAACAGGTGGTATTGTTATGTTTAAGTGTCATCTCCTTCACCCCTCCCCTTGTTCTCCAGCCCCCCTCTCTGTGCCATCATTATGTGCTACTGCCCCCTACTGAGGAGCGATGGCTGTGCGCCCCCAAGGTCACGGCTGTGTCCCAATCATCTAGCCTTCCTTTCTCCCAAAGTGTGCATTTGTTCACTTCCCTCCATGGATTTGAAAGGAAATGACTGGTGTATGAAAACTCCCTCTAGCCTACACCAATACAATGCTTTCACATTTGTGGGGAGTAGTGAACGAGTGCACTCTTCAGGAGGAAGGAGAGATTATTGGGGCGCAACCCAGGTTCTGGGAAGGGAAAGAGAAGGGAACAGGCAGGCAGGGGTGCACTTACTACCTCCCTCCATGCGTCCGGGCTGGGCTGAGGGGATCGATGCCACCACCATGCAGCCATGAGACCCTGCAGGCTCACAAAACACAAACATTTACAAAGACATCTTCCTCTGTGTGTGGTGTGTCACTTATAGCCAGGGCAGCGTGTGCCTTACAGAGTGTGAGGGACAGAGGGAGAAAGGCAGGGATCTAACCAGAGTTAAATGGGGGATAGATAGGTGGTCTGTAGTTTGCCTTCAACAGAAACACCTGGTGCTGAGAGGTCTGTATGGGCTGAAGTGCATAATGGAGACAGTGGTGGTAAGGTGGACAGCGTGTATGACAAAATGCAGCTCAGGTGACAAAAGGATTTATTTTTTGGAAACAAGCAGAGGTTTCTTTTTATATATCTTGTAATATACTTAACTATCACCAACTATCAGGCGAGGAAAAGGTGGAAGTCTTTTGAAAGCTTAAATCAATATGCAACATAACAATGTGACTATAGAAAACAAAATGAACAGGGTTATTATTTTAATCAGGAATAGAGGCACTATTCCACATTGACTTGTCTTTCAAATAAATTGATGTTCAAAAGAACCACTTCTCTGCCCACAGACGATGGTAAAATAGTGAACTTTATCAGTAATATGGGCTACAGAGACACTAATCTATGTCTGACCATCTCTTTTCGCCAAATGTGAACCGAATGACCGTTAAATCATCTCTAATCTCCTCACATTAGTCCCTTGACCCTAAATACTACGCTCGGCCCCAGTCAGGCGTTTTCAGTTCCAGAAGTTAGACACAATCGGTCTAATTTGCGACAGTTTTAGTAAATCCTGTCACTTAAGTTGAAGTCCTGCACATCAGGCCTAATTACTGCACTGAAGCCAACCCACCGGTGGAGGACAGGCCATGGGAGAAGCTAGAAGCGGAGAGGAGTGAGGAGATGGAAGGGGGAGAAGAGAGGGAAAGGATATGAGCCCTCAGCCCTGGTACCCAATCATGTCAGACACACTAGAGCACCAGACTGGCGCTTCACATTCCCATCAGCAGTTCACAATATAGAGGGAGATGCTTATCTATTAGGGGGTCACGAGAAGAAGATAATGTTAAGTAGAAACTGGTCATCTATGTTGTAAATGGACTCTATGCAGGACAAACAGGTAAGGAAACCAAGTGTATTGTATGTGTGGGATGACTGAGTAGCATGGAGGCATTTTAGCTTTCCCATATATTGTTCACCTATTGGATTCAAAATATACATGACACACATAAACATGATATAGGGTGCCCGATGAAAAACACATTTTTACATTTCATTCAGATTGTCATGCTAACAACTTTGACGACAACCCCAAAATGTAAAATCCTCCACAGTTGTTACGAGAAACCTGCACCACATCTCTGTTCTTATTAATCGGATGTACTCGGTTAGGAAGTCCCAACTTTTTGGGGATATTCAATAAATGTTAAAAACATGCTAGATAAAACAACCCCACTTAACATTTCAGAACATGAATAATCATATTTGTCTTGGGTAAAATGTTATCTTATAAACATATAAGGATGTGGAATTTCATCACCAAAGAGTGGGTGGACATTCTACATGACACACGTTTTGGTGTACAGAAAGCATACCACAGAAACTCACATCATTATTATTTTATTATCCAACTTACAGAAGGCCATGCGTGTTAACAAAATGAAATATTTAAAAAAAAATATGCAGTGCAGAAGAGACAAACGATACTGTACAAACTTTAAAAAAAGGAGTCTCTCTTAAAGTGGAACTGACAGCATTTTAGAAATATGAAATCGTATTAAAATGTGTTCATATACACCCCCAGGAAGAATGACACTTAGAAACATTCTGACAAGCACTTAGATAATGTCATTTTCACATTTTTTTCATAAATTCTTAGAATGTTTGGGATTTACATATACTAAGGTGGTTGTGAAATTTCTACAGCAATATAGAGTGGGAAATTGGCAGTGAGTTTGGACAAGTAATAGACACCGCAGTAAAAAAAACTAATAAAAACATCTGTCTTGTCCAAGACCGGAGTCTACACAGACTGGTGTGCTGTAGGCAATCAGAGCTACAGTAAGGGCTTTATACAAACAAGCCATTTGCCAGACAGGCGTGCCAGCATTCACTTTGAACTGGACTGTGTGTTTCCAGGCAGCTACAACAGCGCAACTTTAGATCATTTGAGCACATTTGATAAAAGCAACAAAAATATACCTGAATGGATTTCTGCAAATACGTAAACACCACAGAGTCCTCTTACATTTGGGAACTTTACAACCATTGAGAGGTGGGCCCTCTCTCCCTCAGTCATGCAAATCAACAAGAACAACTAATGCTAGGCTGAGCAAGATGAGCTAAAATCTAACAAAAGGGACAATAGATACAGTTGGAAGTCAGAAGTTTACATACACTTAGGTTGGAATCATTAACACTAGTTTTTCAACCACTCCACAAATTTCTTGTTAACAAACTATAGTTTTGGCAAGTCAGTTAGGACATCTACTTTGTGCATGACAAGTCATTTTTCCAACAATTGTTTACAGACAGATTATTTCACTTATAATTCACTGTATCACAATTCCAGGTGGTCAGAAGTTTACATATACTAAGTTGACTGTGCCTTTAAACAGCTTGGAAAATTCCAGAAAATGATGTCATGGCTTTAGAAGCTTCTGATAGGCTAATTGACATCATTTGAGTCAATTGGGGGTGTACCTGTGGATGTATTTCAAGGCCTACTTTCAAACTCTTTGCTTGACATCATGGGAAAATCAAAAGAAATCAGACAAGACCTCAGAAAAAAATGTGTAAAACCTCCACAAGTCTGGTTCATCCTTGGGAGCAAGTTCCAAACGCCTGAAGGTACCATGTTCATCTGTACAAACAATAGTACCCAAGTATAAACACCATGGGACCATGCAGGCATCATACCGCTCAGGAAGGAGACGTGTTCCGTCTCCTAGAGATGAACGTACTTTGGTGCGGAAAGTGCAAATCAATCCCAGAACAACAAAGGACCTTGTGAAGATGCTGGAGGAAACAGGTACAAAAGTATCTATATTCACAGAAAAACAACTCCTATATCGACATAACCTGAAAGGCCGCTCAGCAAGGAAGAAGCCACTGCTCCAAAACCGCCATAAAAATGCCAGACTACGATTTGCAACTGCACATGGGGACAAAGATCGTACTTTTTAGAGAAATGTCCTAGAAATACTCTGCTATTATTCTGACATTTCACATTCTTAAAATAAAGTGGTGATCCTAACTGACCAAAGACAGGGAATTTTTACTAGGATTATATGTCAGGAATTGTGAAAAACTGAGTTTAAATGCATTTGGCTAAGGTGTATGTAAACTTCGGACAACTGTAAACCCTCTCAAACTTGTTCAGCTAGTTGGCTGTCAAAATTGCACTGATAAACAAATGGGGAATTGTAGCCTACTTGTCATTCTACAGCTTGCCTGCCAATACATGCTTGTCCCAACAAAGCACCCAAACTAACTGGCTGAAGTTGGCTAGCTTGCTAGCTAGCTACTTCCAGACACAAATGAGAGAACACCTCACTGACCATTTCACTCAGCGTAGCAGAGCTGGTTAGGCTGTTCACATGTTAACTAAAGTGTTTGTGATTAACTATTACCTTCTTTGCATATGTTTACTGACACTGGTCATATTCCGCAAGTGTAAATTCATCCGTTATTCTGGGCTCTGGCACACTCAGACAAGAGTGCACTGAAATTGGAGTAGATAGCCAGAGTGAATTTGCAAACGCAAGAGATATGCTAACTGAATAACAGTCGTTCAAGTTCTTGCTAGCTAACCAAATGACACTTGCATCTCTAGATGTGTATAGCCACCGAAAAACAATATGAGGGGAATAAGTCAGTCACTCAACCACTCCTCCAAGGGCATGACATCCTCCTAGCGTTAGGCTCCGCGTTTTTAGCTTGACACATGAGTAGATACGCTAGCCTATTAGCCACGTTATGACTGACTTGTGATCATTGCTCTTGCTAGTTCGATTGTATTGATAGTCCTATCCTTAGTTACATTTCATCCGTTTTGGTCCAAAATATTGAGTCATTGAAACTAAAACGGTGCATCCTGAATGGAGGCAGCAAACAATGTACCAGGCCAGCTGTGATTTACAACCTGATAGCAATATTTTTGGGACTACCAAGAAATGTATTGGTGAATTAAATGAATCATGCATTGAACTGCATCCATCTATTCTGCCAACAATGCCTTAGTCTACATCATGGACTGTTTAGTCAAATAGAAGCTATATTTAAAACCGTTACAAAGTTGATTTTGTAGCGTAAACTGGGAATTTGACATTTTCTTTTGGACTGATATTATGATTGTTTGTTTCATATCTGCAAAGTAGTTCAAATTAAAGGGTGGCTGGAACACAGAATGATAAGTACAACTCATTCTGATTCTAATGGGTCTGCCTTTTTCTTGGGTCTACCTCTGCCTCTCTTCAGGCCAGGAGTGGTCTGAGTAGCCATCTCCACCAGTATCTTCTTGGGGCTAGCAGGCTTCTTCTTCGGGCTAGCAGCAGTCTTTTTAAGGGTCGCTTTCTTCTTGGGGATGACTACCCTTTTCACTCCATTCACCTCTGTAGGGAGAAGATTACAATTTCAAAACAGTGAGATTTAACCTGAAGAGAGGGGAGGGGAGAGGAGAAGGAAAAAAGGAGATTCTTACCTTTCTTTTCAGCTTTTCTTTTCTTGGCGGGAGTGCCGTCGGTCTCGTCATTAGCCTCCCCTTTATAATCTACCGCTCTCTTTCTTTTGGGAGTCTTCTGTGAGGAGAGGGAAAGAAAAGAGAGATGAGAACAAGTGCAGAGAGAGAGAGCAACAGCAAGAGAAACAGTGAGAGAGAGCGAGCGCAGTGGTCAAGTCTCCCGGTCCGCTTGCAGAATCCTTGGAGAAGGCCGAAATCAAACATGAAATGAGAAACTCTGCTTGGGTACACGACGACCGAACGTTTACATCTGCCCAGAGCCTTGTGTGACATCTGAGCAAATGCAATTATCACTGCCATCTCGCAGAGTAAGAAAACCTTCTACGGGAATAATCCATTCAAAGTACAAATTAAATTATGGTTCCATGACGATCTAAATAACAACAATGGTCAGCGCTAATTCTGTTTCCCGGGTTATCATTTAAGGCATCTGGAACTTTCTTTGGGGTCAAAGTTGAGATTTGATGGTTTAGTAACTGACAAAGCAGAGCTGTATCCGTACTTAGTGAGGTGATCCCTTTGGTACCACTTTCATAAACTATGACTTAATTTTTTCCCCCTTATACAGATTAAAGACTAAAACGAGATAATAACTTTGTCCATGAAATCATACCAGCCGAGAAGGAGGCGACGAGAAAGATGCACTTAACGACAGCAATCAAATCCTCCATCTCTCCTTCCTTCCCCCCTCCTTTTCACCTTTCCTCCATCTCTCAGACTGTATAATGAACGCTCGCCCCTCTCTCGGACTTGAACTATCACTCACCCACCCCCCTACCCCTCTTCTCTTCCCTCTCTCCTCTCTGCTGACTTCCATTTTGCCAATTGCTACCTCATGATTACCAGCAGACCCTGCTGAGCTGAACAGATTGGCTGGATAATTACATACAATAACGGCAGTGGGCAGGTAACCCTCAACTGGCATGGGCCAGCTCCCCGGTGGCACCTTCCATATGCAAACGGCATTGTGGGTAGTGCGAGGAGGGGGGAGGAAGAGGGGAAGAGGGAGGAGATCCCTCCCTCTGCCGTGAGAGCGGTGCGCTGATTGCGGGGCCGCGCCGACTCCAAGGTTACCGTGTCAGCAAATTTGTGATACATTAGCGAGGGATAAACACAGGTACTCAGACCTGTCGGATAAGAGGGATGGAGGGAGGAGGGAGGGAGGTAGAGAGGAAGGAAGAGGGGAAGATAATGAAGAGAAGGGGAGAGGAGGAGGAGGAGGGAGATAGGTAAGATGGAGAAGGGAGGGCAGGAAAGGGAAGGAATTGTGAGAATCGAGAGAGCGGGGAGGAGAGAAATGGAAAAAGGCTGGTTGGAGGAATCCCAGTGTGGAAGCCAGAGTAATGTAGAAATGGCTTTGAACAGCAAAATGAAGACTGTGTGTGTGTGGTTTGGGTGTAAAAACACCAATAAGCAGCGGTCAAGGTACATCTGTTAAAAGCATCACACCTTAATTGGATTTGAAAATCAATGCACTTGGCAGCCATTCACACTAACGTGCACAATTAGTCTGGGATCGTGCTCAGGCATTTTTACATTTCAAATGGCTTTTAACAGGTAAACACATTAGGGGTGGTTGAAATGGGCTCCGTTTGAAAGGCCGGGCTTCAAAATGGTCTGGAGCGTGCCAGGTTTTAAACGCTGAGGCTACCATGACCGCACAGCAACACGTCTTTCTGTGTTGGGCTCTTTGTGGACCGACCTCGACAGAGGACAATGGCCCGACTCCGTTGACCGATGAGAACTCCAGCTTGTCGTCATCTTTGGCGCCGATCGACTTAAGCCCCGCCTCCAGAATGGACCGGAGCTTCTGATAGGCCGGCTTGTCTGTGTAGCTTAGAGTCTTCACCTCCTCCATAAACTTCTGAAGTTCGTCTAAAAAGGAGAGGAAACAATAGATATGGGGGGGGGGGGGGGGGGGGGGTTTAGATTTGAGCCTTACGTTTTAGGTCAGGAGTCCCCGCACGAAGCAAAGATTGAAGATAAAGTTGTATATGAGCTGCGCTGCTTACCCCAAAAAGAATGACTGAAGATCATAACATTAGAGACATTGTGCACACCATGAAAATACAAGTTTGATATTAATAACAGCTTAACACAATAGTTAAGCCCCGGTGTTTCAGCTGCTTCCTTCCTCAAGGGATGCTGTCCAAAGCAGCACCATCTCCAGTATACAAAAAAAGAAAAAGAAAGTTGATTTAGATGTTCCATTTATGGTAATCTCTACTGAAAGGGTCACACAGATTTAAGAACACATTTTAAGTGAGTCCTATCCACAATTAAAGGTAGCTAGCTGCAGTGGTTTCATTTCTACTGTTCAATGAAGCACACAGTAGAAAATAGTACGAGGCAATGAATTTCTACCTGATTCCCAAGCTGCTCCAACAACCTTGTGATAAAAATAGTCATCCAACACAGAGAAGAAACAATGTACCATATTGAACCAAAAACAGACAAACTAAGTCAAATCAACGATTCACAACTGACGATAAACTGAAAAACTGATGCTCTGAACGCTTGTTATCTAGGTGTTGATCCACCTCTACGCAGACGACACCATCCTGTATACATCTGGCCCTTCTTTGGACACTGTTAACAAACCTCCAAACGAGCTTCAATGCCAAACAACACTCCTTCCGTGGCATCCAACTGCTCTTAAATGCTAGTAAAACTAAATGCATGCTCTTCAACCGATCGCGGCTCGCATCCGCCAAGCATCACTACTCTGGACGGTTAGAATGTGTGGACAACTACAAATACCTAAGTGCCTGGCTAGACTGTAAACTCTCCTTCCAGACTCACATTAAGCATCTCCAATCCAAAATGAAATCTAGAATTTGCTTCCTATTGCGCAACAAAGCCACCTTCACTCACGCTGCCAAACATACCCTCGTAAATCTGACTGTCCTACCGATCCTCAACTTCAGCGATGTAATTTACAAAATAGCCTCCAACACTCCACTCAGCAAACTGGATGCAGTCTATCACAGTGCCATCCGTTTTGGCACCAAAGCCCCATATACTACCCACCACTGCGACCTGTATGCTCTTGTCGGCTGGCCCTCGCTACATATTCGTCGCCAAACCCACTGGCTCCAGGTCATCTATAAGTCTTTGCTAAGTAAAGCTCCGCCTTATCTCAGTTCACTGGTCACCATAGCAACACCCACCCGTAGCACACGCCCCAGCAGGTATATTTCACTGGTCATCCCCAAAGCCAACACCTAAATATGCCGCCTTTCCTTCCAGTTCTCTGCTGCCAATGACGATTTGCAATTATTATTTTTTTAAATGCTGAAGTTGGAGACATATCTCCCTCACTAACTTTAAACATCAGCTATCTGAGCAGCTTACCAATCGCTGCAGCTGTACACAGCCCATCTGTAAATAGCCCATCCAACTACCTACCTCATCCCCATATTGTTTTTATTTACTTTCTTGCACATCAGTATTTCTACTTGCACATCATCATCTGCACATCTATCACTCCAGTGTTAATCTGCTAAAATTGTGATTACTTCGCTACTATTGGCCTATTTATTGCCTTACCTCTGTACTCCATTTGCACACACTCTATATAGATTTTTTTGCTATTGTGTTATTGACTGCACATTTGTTTATCCCATGTATAACTCTGTGTTGTTGTTTTTGTCGCACTGCTTTGCTTTATCTTGGCCAGGTCGCAGTTGTATATGAGAACGTGTTCTCAACTGGCCTACCTGGTTAAATAAAGGTGAAATGAAATGAAAACAGAATAAAAATTTTAAAAAAGGTGTTAGCTAGCGCACTTCCTTCCAGTTACACTCCTCCTTTACCCGCATTCCTTTCCTCTCTCCTAATACAGCCATCACTGGCACTTTGACCTTGGGGCTAAGTCAAGAGAGAGTGGAGGAGAGGATAGAGGGATGAGGAGAGGAAGTGGCACGGTGCGTCAGCCCCTCTTCCTTCTGCTCCGTTGCTCCCAAACTGTTGTTTACCGCCTGGGTGAAAGCTAAAATAAGTCACACCAAACAGAATTAGTGATGATGGCGGACACAACAGAACCATGATGGCTCCACTGCAGTCACCTCTCTCTCTGGGCCGTTGTGATGCGTTGCGTGTTGCTGTACGCACAAGACAACAGCCCGCGGAGAAATCTCTCCTTCTGTCACACGGCTGCAACAAAGCGCACAGAGCGGGCGCTGCCACATAGGGATCAGAGGAGAGGAGGCCGACAACAGTAGGCGGAGAGGAGGAGGGAGGCAAGGCCCTGGCTTCAGGATTAAAGGGACAGTTAAACTCCCCAAGTCAAAGTTTGTTATAAGGCCCAGCGCAGTCAAAAAACATGATTTCACCCGAAACATTTCCACACTATGAAGTCGGAATGATACTGTAATATTGTGAAAATTATGAAAATGCCCTTTAGTGTAAGAGCTGTTCGAAAAGACAGCCTGAAATTTCAGCCTGTTTTGGTGGGATGGGGTTTTGGCCTGCCTAGGTGACATCAACCAGAAATGAGTTAATAGACCAATGAGAAAGAGTGTTCCATACCTCTCTGCCAGTAACAGCTAGTTTTCAGTTTCCCCCACCCCACTCCCAGACAGTCCTAGCAAAAGTCTTGCTTGAGAAATTGCTCTTTGCTAAGAAGCTATTTTTGTTTATTTTTGACCACAATTGAAGAAAAAACACAGTAAAGGTACTTCATTGTTAACTAAAAATGATTTGATGTCGAGATAAAAACAGCTGCATTGGACGTGCTCCTACTTAAGATAGAATTGTCTTATCGACTATGGCCCCCTGGTCCATATTCTAAAGGTGAATGATATGTAGAGCCAAATTAAATCTACAGGCCTCAATACCATACGAATGGCCCACAAATCGTTCAAAAATAAAATCATAGATATTTAACAAACCCTCAAAATGTTTACAACATATTTGAAGCGTTTTCACTCCAAATGGCTAGAAAACCTCAGTGAACACTCTAGCCGTCCCCCATACTGACTCTCACCTATGCTTCACACTGATGCACTCAACCACATATGTAAGTTCACGGCTTCACAACAAAGTTAAAGTGGAAAGTTTTGTTGAGGTCGGAGAATTAGCGGTGGTGCTAATGAATTAGCATTCATTATGAGGGAATCGGCAGGTCCCATTATTATGGAGTGAACAGCCACTCTCCTCTCCTCTGTGTGTGTGTGTGTGATGAAGAAGTGCTTCAGTTCAATTAGGGCTGGTTGGGGCTGTGAATGAAGCAGAGGCACGGGGTGTAATGTGGAGGGCTGAACTCCCAACACAGGTGTTCTCAAGGACCACAGAGAGTCAGTCAGTTCAGCTAGTAATGACGACGTAACTGGCAAGTCCCCACAGCAATATGGGCTTCGACACAAAAAGGAAACTGATACCAGGGGGCGAGTCCAAAATAAATAAATAAAAGGTGAATGAAAAGACCTCACCTGGCTTGTCTTGTGAGGAGAAACATTGTGACATGAAGTCTGAGATGTTATCTCTGCATCTGTGAGGGGGAGAAAAAAAGAAGAAAAAAAACCTTAAGAGGGATGTACGCACAAGCACTTGTGCGTGTTTTGCACATGCAGGTACGTGTGTGACATCTTACCGTAGTTTTGAGTCTCTGACGTAGAGGGAGTCTTGCAGCTTGTCTTCCCAGGGCAATTTACTACAGAGCCACTGGACCATACAGTACCCCAGGATCTCCAGATCACTCCTTCTACAAGGTGCTGGAGACATACAACGGTTGAGTTGACCAATAGACACGAAACTCTGGACTTACATTTGCCGACATAATCAGCGATGGAGCTGTTGAAATCTGCCCGCGTAGGTGTGCATTACAGCAGTTGTTGTTGTTATCCAATTTCAAAGCGTGATTGTGAGTTCAGCCCACCCCAATTGGCTGTCGCAAGGTTGCATGGCAGAAATGGGCATAAACGTGGGGATTTTTCAACACAGGTCGCAAGCTTTCGAGTCGCCAACCATTAAGTGTCTGTGTGTCCTTGTGTTTCCTCCTCCCATCAAAAACGACCGGTCGCTGGTAGCTAGGTGTGAACGGCAGGTTATATATATACACCTTATATATACACACCTTAACCGCTGGTAGCTAGGTGGTGTTGATACAATTAAATCAACAATAAAATTTAAAAGAATTCAGTTTCAAACCATTTCCCCACCCCAACATTTGCTCCCAAATGAACGTGCCCCTGGCTTGGCTAAAGGCGAGGTGAGGTGTACTTACAGACTCCTTTGTGTGCGTCGATGCTGGTGAACTCGATGGTCCCGTCGTGGCACCTCTTAGGGTCCTCCTTGTACTCCTTCAGTATGCCTTCAGGAGAGTACCTATAGGCCAGCCCATAATCTACTAAATAAACCTATAGGTTTGCAAACAAAAACAGACAAATTCATGCATGCACACACGGACACATATCCAACCTAAGGAATATACACGAGATGGGCCTAGAACTAGTATATTACTAATAAACTGTACATGTGTGTGGGGGTGGGGGTGGGGGTGGGGGGGAATCACCTGGACTACAAGAATAAAATAAGGATCTTTCCCTTTCAATAAGATTCGATAAGCATAAAGATACATGGGCTCCGATACAGGAACGATGCGTTATACAGTAGATTGAAATGATTCCATACGATTCGGTTTGATTAGAGAACAAATCGATGCAATTTGGTTTGATGCACTAACATTTGTTGCATAAACACATTCATTTCCTATTCTAAATTAAACATCTGCTGCTGATGGAGCTCATGAGCTGGGCCTCTCTGAGCTAGATCTGTCTTGAGCTGACTTCTGTGTGTGTGTGATGTATGGTCTATGTACTACGTAGTCACCTGAGCTGAGCCATAAGGGAGACTTGGCATATACCACCCCACTATAAGATTGTGTGTGTGTGTGTGTGTGTGTGTGTGTGTGGGGGGTTCTGAAATCACCTAATTAACTTGTCATTTTGGCAGATTAAGTGTTTAAGATAGCAATGTATCAATATTTATTGTTTACAAATTAGCTATGACATAGCCAATAAGTATATAGCACAATTTTGGATTTCACCCCCCCCCCATCTCAAAATCTAAGGGTTTCGACCGACAGTTTGGAAGTTCTCCTCTTGCTTCAGCCATGCAGTGCACTTTGCAAAAATGATAGCTCATTGTACATCTAAAAATCACCATACACATTGACTGTTAAAAGCAAAATTACCAACCCTGCTGTTGACAATGAACCTGATCAAAATAAAAAAAATCTATGGTAAACCCTGTTCAGCAGCTATAGCCAGATTACAGTTGTCTCCGGTAGCTTACTTTTATTCCGGTAAAACACACTGTTCACCGATGTCATAAGATAACAATAACCTAGCAAATGACATCGGTTGTCACTCGACTAATAAAAGCCCAACATCACGGAACTCAGTTTAGCACTTGAACGCTAAAGGTGCCGCGCAGACGTGCAAGATCAGGAACGGGCCTCCAACCTGGCGTTAGTAAGCACACGAAACTGGGCAGGGTGCGCAGTTTTACAAGGTCACTGACATTGCCTGGGGATGTTTGGCACGTACGCAAAATGACTTGTAGATCAATGACAGTCGACATAGTTACAAGCAGTTCGACACTGAGAGGACCCATCAGTCGTCTCAAAAGATGAGCGGCATTTTCGGGGAAGGTAGAAAGAACGCAATATGAGCAACAGCAGCAATTCCTAGCGGTTTTCTGGACAGACGCGTGCTACATTTGGATAGGTTTGGTTTCCACGGACCGATGCGCATCGGCGAATCGTCACATCTGTACAAAGCCTACAATACTAGTCATGGCTACAGTACAGAAAGTCAAACAAACGTTTCCAACAACTGCAGGGAGGGAGAGAGTAGGCAGATTGAGAGAGAGAGAGCTAACACTAAGACTCCCAAGGGTCTGCTTTCTAAATTGTCATTTAAAAATAGCACTTTAATAACACACCATGGATACATTATTAATCTCTAAATTAAATATTTGCCCCTGCCCCTCAACTTGTTTGCTTGAAAGATCTCTTACCAGTCACCTAATCTCTCCCCTGTTTAGAGGAATGATGAACGCCCCCCCATCACCCTCTTCTCTCTCTCATTTGTTTATTTGAATCTAATGAACCAATGGCAGGAGCATAATCAAATAAATAAACATATCCCACTTTTTTTTCAACTTAGCTACATATCGGGTCAAAGGCATTACTTCCCTTGAAGAGGTAGAGAGAATCATTTGAAATCGTACCCAGACTGAGAAATAGGCCTTCCCTCTGAAACCGTAATCCACTACACACAAAGCACATAGCTAGCTAGGCTACATAGCCCTGATAATATAGTGTACCAAGTATGCGAGCCATATCGGGACTAAAAGCTCCGCTACGTAGGCGTTTCTCAATCCACTCCCGCGGTACTATCACACCTGATTGAACTAAAAACTTAACATCAAGCCCTGGCTTAATAATGAGCTCAAAGTCAGGTGCAGAGTGAATAGCAGACAGGTGGGACAGCCACTGACCTGATTGGGGTTGTTGTGGCTGAGGAGGAGGTTGGATGCTTTGATGTCAGCGTGGACATACTCATGCTCATGGATGTACTCCAGAATGTCAAGCTACACAAGTGAGCGGAGAAGAGAAGTCAACAAAAAATAGCAAACACATTATTTCCTGAGATAGTAGTGCATAGGCAAACAAAATGAGCGAGAATTAAAAAACACAGTAAATGAGAAACAGCCAATAATTATTATAATTTTTTTAATAGCGTGAATGAAATAAATCAATGCTTTAGTTAGCTGTCGTTTTAGTCTCCCCCGCCCCCTGTGGCTCGATTATCTAAAAACCGGCAGTTAAGATGACTAAAACTCACGAGTCTCAGTCCGAGCTGCAAGACCAGTTTTCGGGGGAACCTCCTCCCACTCTCCTCAAACTTCTTCTGCAGGTCCGTCCCAAACCGGTCCATCACCATGAACCTGTACCTGGGAAGGGAGGAACCAGAGGGGAAACAGATTCAGGGCGCATCCCAAATGGCACCCAATTCCTATAGTGCACTACTTATATGGCACCCTATGGGCCCTGGTCAACAGTAGTGCACTATAAAGGCAATAGGGTGCCAATTGGGGAGCACCCAATCGCATATGTTAATCAATCAACGTCCCTTTCTTTGCAAATGGAGAAGTGGTGGGTTGGTTGGACATTCATGAATGCATTACTTTATGGGTGTCTGTAAAGTAAACAATTGCTATGTTGTCACGATACCAGAATTTTGACTGTGAGACCAGGTTTACTATCACAATACTCGATACTACCACGATACTCGATACCAAAATGACACCACGGCGAAACAAGAAAGTGTATTTGCCAAAGTCATGGGAATTGCACTTGATCTACACACGTTTTTGTTCAATATCACTACATTTAAAATGTTTGAATGTATGCATTAATGAATCAATTATACAACTAATTTGACATTGGGTCAGAAATAAACAAAGTATATAACATAATAGTCTATTGATAAACAGGGTAAATCAAGATGTAGCCTAGGCCTTTTCACAATGCAGGTGGATGCATATTAAATAGGAGTGTGTGCAGGCATTGAGTTATTGAGCTTGTTTTGGCTGATTTCAAATCAAAATGTTATGTCACATGCGCCAAATACAACCCTACCGTGAAATGCTTACTTACAAGCCCTTTTCATGGGCCTACAGATGAAAAACAATATTTCCATTCAATTTGGGACTTATTTTCAATATCTTCTTTTATAAAAGTGTGTGCTGTCTCTTTAAGACCCATGATGGCATTCACACACACAGTTCCAGGCTCAAGCAAAGATGATTTTGACTGGGAGAGACGTGAGGCTGGGGAGATTAAGTGAATAAATAAAGTTTTTGGTGACAATCAGCTTTGAAAATCAGCAATATTCTGCGGACAGGGTAGAGCTAGCAATGAGTAAGCGGAGCAGGCACGGAGCCCTAGCGCTATGAGGGGGACATCGGCTGCGTTGATCGACTTGATCCTCTCTCGATCAGTAGATGACTTGAGAAACATTTGACAAAAGAACCGAAAGTAACAGAAGTTCTAGTACCAAACCGTTTTTCATGTTACACTATCGAAAAAAGTACTACGGTTTCGGTATGTTGTGTGACACTTGTTCAAAGGTATTTAAATGAGACTGCCATCAAAGGTACTGAAAGAACCAGGTTTTAAAAATGCACTAGTCAATACCTGTTCCCTCCTTTCTCATGCAGTCCAGACCCCCAGTACTTTGGCACTCCCAAATACTTTGTCTTGTGAGACTTCATCCAACTCTGAACTACAATACAACAAAAAAATGGAGAATAATAAAAAATACTACATATGAAAAACAGCAAAAATACTCAGCTAAAACAACATTACAACATGCTAAAAGAGAGTCACTTGTTAAGGGTTAAACTATATGACTGCAAGTGAAAAGTAACAGTGAGGCAAATCAAGATAGTACTACTTAGCCAGTCATACAAACGCTTCCAAACACACTTCCTAAAACTTGGTGGTGCTCAAAGTAATGAGAAGGATAATTCCATGGGAGGCGAGCCAGAGGCGGTCGCAAGCTAATCTGCTACTGGGACAAATATTTACCAACAGACACCACCATATTCCATGAATAAAATATGAGCCTTCGTTCCTTAGTAATATAACAGTTAATTGTCAGGGGAGATTGACATTTGGATTGTTATGATATAAAATGCAAAGTTGTGGCCTTGGGGCGAACGCAGGAGCCAAAGGCACCATGTTGGAAAGTGAAGACCTCACTACATGGCCCTACTACTTCACTTATTTAATTAAGAAAGTTGTTCATTTCTCTATTCGTGGTTGTTTGTTCCAGTGTTGAGGGACCGCGTGGGTGTGCAATCTTGAGGGAGGGAGTGGTATGCATACTTCGATCCGGCTTGGCAGCTCGCATGTAGAACTTGAGCTCTGAGAACAGTGGTCCGTTGTCACTGGGCTCCTAGATGAAGAAGGGGAGAACCAGGACAGTTGACCAAACAGTACAGCTTTATTCATCCCATTTGTGTCAGTTTATGACATAAATCAGGAGCATAAGATAAGTTAAACTCATCCTGGAAACACTATACAGAACATGCAGCATAGGTAAGCCTGGAGTCATGCAAGGTAGTCAGAGTATATTGTCATCAACTGTACAGGCATACAGTAAGGATGCTAAATGTTTCCTTTGTCTTGCGTGTACAGGCATGAGATAGAACTGAGGCCAATCAGGCAATCATATACAAAAAGGCTTGGATTACCAAGCCAGAGTTGTCTTACCACTTTGATGACATAAGGGGCACCAGCACCAACCGTTTTAGATGAATTCTCATCGGCTGTAAAACAATAACAGACCTCAGACTAGCCTAGAGTTTAAAAGGGAATGGGCTGGAAATACATATGCAAGACATGTAGTATTCCTGATCTTCTGAGGTCAGCGGATGAGGAATTCCCCGATCAATAATCAATGAACTAGCCTAGATGTGTTTTATAACCCATGTTGCCATGCCTCTCTTACCCAGATAGAGCAGTCCGAAGCCGCCCTGTCCAATGGGGGCTCCCAGTTTCCAGGACTTCTTGCCAGTATCTGTAAGTACTTCTCCAGGGGGGAACTCCTCAGCAAGCTTTCTCTTTTCTGGTCCTCTGCCCTTCCCTGCTGCCTTGGCTTTAGGGGGCATCTGGAGGGACAGGATAGAGAATCTATGCAATCTAGTGATACATCTAGCAGATGTAACAGTGCTTCCTTCAACAAAACTATCTTGCCACTGCCAGCCAGTAAGGGAGCCTGGCTCCTCCCAAAACATATAGCTTGTTATAAAGCTAGCAATGCCTTAATTTGACCTTCACCAACAAAGCAGTTTTCTTGAATGTCTCGGTGAGGTTTGAATATGATGTGTAAACAGCATATCACATGATACTTCACTTGAGTGGCAAGCGACTGAATGAAGGTAACCAATAAGGTAGCTAGCACATCGATTACTTCTGGCTCATCGAACTACCTAGCTAAGATACACTATATATACAAAGGTATGTGGACACCCCTTCAAAATAGTAGACTCTGCTTTTTCAGCCACACCCGATGCTGACTGGTGTCTAAAATCGAGCACACAGCCATGCAATCTCCATAGTCATACATGGGCAGTAGAATGGCCTTACTGAAGAGCTCAGTGACTTTCCACATGGCAACGTCATAGGATGCCACATTTCCAACAAGTCAGTTTGACTAATTTCTGCCCTGGTCAACATTGTAAAGTGGAAACGTCTAGGAGCAACAATGGCTAAGCTGCGAAATGGAAGGCCACAAAATTTCACAGAATGGGACAGCCGAGTGCTGAAGCGTGTAAAAATTGTATGTCCTGGGTTGCAAAACTTACTAGAGTTCCAAACTGCCTCAAGAAGCAACGTCAGCAGCCGGACACAAACCTAAGATCACCATGCATAATGCCACGCGTCAGCTGGAGTGGCGTAAAGCTCGCCGCCATTGGACTCTGGAGCAGAGGGAATGCCTTCTCTGGAGTGATGAAACACACTTAACCATCTGGCAGTCCAACAGACACATTTGGGTTTGGCAGATGCCAGGAGAACGCTACCTTCCTGAATGCATAGTCCCAACTGTAAAGTTTGGTGGAGGATTAATGGTTCGGGCGAGGCCCCTTAGTTCCAGTGAAGTGAAATCTTAACACTACAGCATACAATGACATATTCTATACAATTCTGTGCAACAGTTTGGGAAGGCCCTTTCCTGTTTCAGCGCAACAATGCCCCATGCACAAAGCGAGGTCCATACAGAAATGGTTTGTCGAGATCGGTGTGGAATAACTTGACTGGCCTGCACAGAGCCATGACCTCAACCCCATCGGGATTAATTGGAACACCGACTGCGAGCCAGACCTAATCTTCCAACATCAGTGCCAGACCTCACTAATGCTCGTGGCTGAATGGAAGCAAGTCCCTGCAGCAATGTTCCAACATCTAGTGGAAAACCTTCCCAGAAGAATGGATGGAGGCTGTTATAGCAGCAAAGGGGCTCCAACTCCATATTCATGTCTATGCTTTTGGAATGAGATGTTAGACGAGCAGGTGTCCATATACTTTTGGTCATGTTGTGTAGCTTATTATTGTCAATCTAGCCAGTTTCACTCACCAAATGGGGCGAGAGGGTTTTTCCTATTTAGCTAACGTTAACTACTAGTTGGTAGCAAAATGTTGCGAACTTAAACGCCAATATCGGGTAAACAAGCGTGCATACGTTTGAAAGATTGTCAGAACATATAGCTAGTTAGCTTAACTATTTTGCTAATGTCGTAAATCCATTAGCAAAAGCCTTGCCTTTTGATGATTAGATCGCAAAACCCAGCGTTTCCATGATAATCGTGTTCTTAAACACGGTATATCAATATATCTAAACAAAGGCATTGGATTTCACAGGTTTATAACATAAACCTTTAACGCAAACCTCGTTGACTTTGTTGTTATTTCCAAGATATCCTCGATGCTTCTCAAAAATTCCCGCACTGCAGTCCAACCGGAAATCGATTGGCGCATTCCGCAACACTGCTCAAGCCTATTGGTCAGAAACACTTTCTAACATTTGCATATTTACAGGGGTGCTGGGAAATGACGTTCTAAATCGAATGTGACGTTGATGCAGGTGCTCATGCTGAGGAGGAGATGAAGGAGGATAAAGGAGAAGAGGAGCAGCAGCAGCGTATACCTCTATCTACATGCAAAGTATAAACATTTGATAGGTTTAGCAAAGTTAGTAGAGATTGCAGTCAGTGGGAATATCAAAATGAGAAGTCGATCATTCTAAATGTGTATGATATATATTATATATTGTGTAGTTACCAATTATATTGTAACCTATTTTATACAAGTTTAACTGAATTATTATTGTACTTGTTGCTGGCCATTTGATAGTTTTAGAAAATATTGGGTTTCACTTGCATGACATGGCATGGCTCATGAATAACATATGGGCACATGAGTAGCCCTATCTTGTTTCTAGCCTGAGCATCTCCCTGGAAGTGTTGCACTGGAAACCTAAACTTTGGGAGAGTTTGAATCCTGTTGCCACTAGACGAGGAGTTTATTCAATGCCATCGCTTTTATAACAAAACGTGTAGTTTGATGACCTGTGAGCTACGACTGTATAAAACAAGAATGGCCCTTGAGATGTCCAACGATAAACGGATAAAACTCGGAGCGCTCTGGTGACTCGAATCCAATTGCGCCCCTATCCAAAAAATATCCTCCCCAACCGGGAGATTCATACTGGACGTTTGGAAGCGGAACGAACGATGACTAGACGCAGTGACAGCGATAATGACGGAGAGACTTCATCCCCGTCTCCGTCCTGGCGCCCAAAGAAATGTAAAGGTGAAAAGCATGTGTCTTTCCCTCCGGATGAGGAGATAGTGTCAGGCTTCGCTGAGCGCAAGGACACGATCAATGGTGAGCTGATGTCCTCTACCTCTTCTCTCCCTTGATGGCTCTGAGGGAATAAGGGAGGGATAACTTTTAGTGATTGATATAGGCCCACTTAGAATCTGCACGTAGGTATGGTATAGGCCAGTCGGCATAGGCTAATGTTGTTCTGTGTAGTGTGGAGGGCTGATTGATGTAAGGTAGACCTAGCACTAATCAGTTTCATACTCCACTCATTGGACATTTTGACATTTTACATGGTCTCAAGATCAAGTCTCCTGATTTGTATTCTGGTCCTCCCCTCTTTCCCTCCCTGATTCCCCACCCTCCTATATTTATTAGTGATTTGCATAAACATGGTAACCAACACAGAATCACAGCAGTATCTCCTAGTGACCTAAATGTTTTAAAGTAAATTAATTAATTACTGTAGATATGTTTTAATTAATGGCAAGGATTTAAGCATCCTGAGGCGCACACACACACACACTTTTCTAATCAGATTCAAGATAAGTGTTTTTATTGGTTTAGAGGGAGCTGTCATTCTCTGGATATACTTACATGATGTTTACAGAACCATTGGAATGACTATGGAGGCCATTATCATGTTACGGTTTTAGTGATGAGTGGTGTGAAATACATTGTTTGTGAGCGTTATAACTTTAGTGTGACACAAATGATGTATCAAGTTTGAGACAGTCAGTGAGTCAAGTGTTTCCATCTGCAAGTCCTATAGGCCTAGCTACACCTGTTAGGCTCACTCCATAAGGCACCTGGGATGAATTTGACCGCTTGATTGGTTGATTTATAAGGCAGATACTCATCCTCTCTGACTCATCCTCTCTGCCCTTCCCACTTCCAAATGACTGACATCTTCTCCCTTCCCCACAGTCAGTCAATCAGAAGTGTACAGGTTCCATCCAAAATGGCACCCTATTACCTATAAGTGCATTACTTTTTACCAGAGCCATATAGGCCCTGGTCAAAAGTAGCACACTAAATAGGGAATAGGGTGCCATTTAGGATGTGGGACTGTGTACCATCCATATGGCCTAAGCACTTTGGAGTGGGAGCTCCCAGTTCATTGGGACAGAGAGACATTAAGGTGGGTAATGAGTGTATTCTTCTATTTTAGTTGACAGCCTCACCTTGGCAGAGGTAATTGAGGCCTACAAGAGGAGCTGTGACAGGCACCAGGTGGAACCTAAACCCAAGATTCTGGAACAACTTGAGGTACATTCCACAGAGATCCTATTAAAAGATTAGTTTAATGTAATTCTATGGTACATCCGTAGAAAATATGCTTCTAGAACCAAGACTGCTTCAAAGTCATATTTCATATATATTGTCCCTAAAATCTTTTATTTCAACCCATTTTGGCCAGTAATTGAAACCTGATATTGGGTCTTTTTAACCTTCCCAAAATAATCCCCGTAGAACCTTCTTTTTTTACTTTTTTTACAGTATACAGTACATGTTGCACTGTGGTACATTAGTAGTGAAAAAGAAAGACATTTCTGATCAGTTCATATCGGTATAAAACACAGTGATATGAATAACCTCTGACTATACTGATTTGTGGTGACAGGATACATTTTTTGTAAAGTAAAACAAGATTTTACCACAGATAGGCAGAGATACTGTGGTCCCTTGCCTTTGTAGCAGACACTCACAGTAGTAGACACACAGTGTGACTGCACATATTAAAATTCCAAGGGTAATTTGGATCAGTTCGTTCAATCAGCCTCAATCAGGCTTATTGCACAAAAAATTAGAACTGCATCTCTTGTGCAAAGAAGAGGCTAAGAGCAGGTTAACTACTACATTGGATTTAAGTTAGTGGCTTTGTAAATAATAGCACAGCTGTAAACAAAAACAAATAAACATGGGCTAGTGCGGGTGTACACGCGCACGCACACACACACACACACACAAACTCCGACATGTATAATTGATTTTATGTACTTACTTATTATACTTGGACCAGCAATGTTAAGAACATCAGTTTCCCTCCTGCATAAATGTAAGATTAGATCAAAGAGAATTCTTTGTTGGAAATTAGAGACTTAGCAGTGCTTATATTAAGCACACACACTCACACATTCCCACACTGTATTATGTTGGACGCACTAATGAACCCAATTGCGTTCGAAATGAATGTAGGTGGTCCTCCTAAAAGAGTAAAATATGTATGGTTAAGGAGTAGCTAAGAGGAGAAATATTTAGCCGAGAGAGAGAGAGGGCTGAGAGTGAATTCATAATAAGAGTATGCAAAATGAGAGTGTGAGCTTAAAGAGCATATTTATTAAATTAGGTATTTTCAGCAGGGTAATCCCCCTGAGGTTGGCCGTTGAAGACTATTTAAAGCTTTTATTGTACCCGTGGGCTTTCGCTGTTTCTTTGAAATGTTTTAAGTGGATAAAACAGTATTGCTTTTGGTTACATCTTCATAAACAATAATGGGTTTCAGCTCAGGGCCCAGGGCTGCCTTAGTTAAACACAGACTCTCTTACTCTTTCATTTCATTTTCCCTCTGAAGTCTGGAATTTCATGAAGCTTTATTTTCTGGGTTAGATCCTGTGATTATTTACATAATTCTGATAAGTCCTATCAACATAGTTAAGCCCTATTTAGGCATGGGGGAGAAAGGTTAACTTTTCAAAATGCTGCAATCATTCAGATTCAAAATGAGACACTTGACTTGGACATGAAGGACTGTTGTAATTATTTGTTTGAATGGACCAATGGCAGCCATGTTTGCATCAATAAAGTACCTTTCTCTAATAGATTTCCATTCAAATTTAGCAAAAAAACGATTTCTCAAGCAAGAATTTTGATAGGACTGTCTGGGAGTGTTCTGAGTGGGGAGGGGAAACTTAAAACTAGAAGTTATTGGCTGAGAGGTTTGGAACTCTCTTTGTAATTGGTCAATTAACCAATTTATCGCATGGTGATGTCATCATTGATGCTGAAACTCCCGCCCACGCAAATCTGATGATTAGAAGGTCCTGTGTAGATTATATTTTCAACCAGAAACTAACACTGAAGACATTTCTTCTCACTTTTACAGTGTTAGTTTCATCAGCTGTTGTACAATATGAATCAAAACACAGGAACAACCGAATGTTGACTGCACTTTGGTCTTTAAAGTATGGTTTGTTTACTTTTATGTTCATTCATTTCAAAAGCACCTCCAATTTTATTAGTGTCCTGTATTCATTTGCAGCTCTCACCTACAGTACAAGGGTGTGATGATATGATTCCAAAATACTATAAGACTCTAATCACAATGACCTAAATAGGATTTAGTATTCTCTCTGGGTTGTTGGCACCAGGTGGAGTAGCCTAAGCTAGGAATTAGTTGCTTGTTGTTGAATCATTTAATGAATAGATATCGGTTATTTCTCTTGCAGATTTTTCAGTTGAGTGGACTGAGGAGAAATCAATTACCCCGTCATAAATTCCCTATTTATTGAAGGATGAATTATCCCTCCCGGTGCAAAAGCTGCCAACGTGATATTCTATTGCTGTTAAATTCACAAGGTTTAATTCACAGAAATGCAGAAATGCAATTCCCCCCAAGGAATTTAAAGACAAGAAAAAATATTTGTGCATTAGATGCAAACCCTGCTGGTTTCTCATTCTCTTGACTAGCGTTAATATTGTTCTGCTGTAGCGGCCTACCTATTGTACGGTACGGTGGTGTTACAACAGGATCCTTGGCTGCTGCCAGCCAGTGTGCCTCTCACAGCACACAGAGATCTCTCTCTCTCTCTCTTTCTCGCCTCGTGTAATTCCAAAGAGAAACACATTAAAACAATTAAATGCATGAAATGATTTTTATTGTGTCTCCCCAGGTGTAGAGAATAGGCAGATGAGAGGTAAATGTCACTAAGTAAGAGTTACACTATTTCCAAGGCTGTTGTTAGTCCTTCAGATGCAAATAAAAGCTGAGCGAGGTGATCGGGATTTGAATGTTTCCGACTGAATGCAGGCTTATCAACAACAACAAAAAACATGGGAACCGGACATATGTCTCCTCGCTCATTTACAACACAGACAACGATAAGAGGTGACACTTACTGGGGCAATGCCCTAACCACAGCTATCTGAACGCAGGAGTGTGAGAGCCTGAAGAGAAGAGTGCTTCCTTTCCTTAGCTTGGCTGGAGACCATTGGGAACCTACACAGGCTCACACTCAAGATTGTAATTTGGTAACGCTCAGACAAACCTTCACTAAAACATCATTTTTTAGAAGTGAAAGGATCTGTGACTCCTCTCAATATTCATTTTAATTTGAGGGGAGCCCTCTAATATGGTTCATTTTGGTTAAATTAAAATACATTCAACAGTGGACAAAATAGCTTTGAAAGTTTTGGAAAATAGATTGTGATTTTATAAGGAACCAAAAATGTTATATAAGTAGTATTACTCCTATTTTAGAATAACAGCAGTATTAGTATTAGTGATTATTGAATTAATTTGCAGTTGTAATATTGATGTTGCAGCAGCCTCATCTTGATAAGATCTGACATATCCAGAGATCAGGCATAGGTTTTGTAAATAGCTTACATTTCAAACCAAATGGTTCCCATTTGAGTCAATCCTGTCGTCTGTGTGTACCCATCTCTTCCTCTCCCTCCTGTGCTCTCTGTCTATCTCCCTCTCTCTCGGAGCCCTGTACCTCAGCATCCATCAGAAAAGCACAGCGTCTGTGATATGCAATAACCCTCTGTCTGCCCAGAGATACGATACAAACTCACAAACATCTAAACACCATCCAGTCTAAATAACTTCCCATGCAGACTTTTTTTTAAACTTGACCCTCTGGACTTTACTGATACACACACACCACACACAAAGACCCCCCCCCCCCCTGGACCTGGCTTATGCTGTACTTTCTGTAGTATGGAGAGGATATTTCTGATGATATTTTTAGCTCTGCTACACACCACAAAAACACACACACACACACACACACAGAGAGAGAGAGAGAGAGAGAGAGAGAGAGAAGCACTCAAACATGGAGGAGCGGAAGCATGCAGAGGCAGGTGGTGAATATAAACATTATATTTTACATCTAGCATTTAGGGATACAATACACAGATACTTTACATGAAGACTCATTAATAATGTTACCAAATGTACTATCACACATTTCAAAATCATTACAGATGAACAAAGAAAGACAGTGGGAAATATTTTCAAAGTCAATTAGAATTTTGTGTACTGTACGTTACATTTTTTTTTAATGATAAATGAAGTTACTAATTTTGTCTCTTCTCTTTCTAGACACTGCAGGTTTAATTGCTAATTGTTAACTGGGAATGAATACATTTGCATATTAATTAGTTCCCAATTTACATTTTTTATTTGCTGCCTTCAAAGGGTGTGAGATAAAAGGTCGTGTTATTTTAAATAATTTATCCTTTATTGCAGAAAAGATGCTGAATGGAAAATGTGCTGGTGATTTTAACCCCTAAGAGCTTTAACTGTAGAAAAGTGCTCAGAAAAAAAACAACTAATTAAATGAGTAAAAAAAAAAAAGAAGCTGCAGTGAAACATTTGTTAATTCAAAGGCAGAGCGCGGGACTGGGATTCCTGGACCGACGACGGAGTGATGAATGGCAAATGCACCAGAGATGACTTCGCTAGAAGTCAAGTTTATAAACCATATCCCTCTCTGCCTGGGAGAGGGAAAGCTTGTCTTTCTTTCCTTTGTATCCCTTCATTTTGTCCCTCTCCCTCCTGATACATCAATAGGTTTGGCACTCGGTCCCTTCGTTTTTTCTCCTCCACGCTAGGCAGCACATCTCAGCAGCAGAGCAACAGGGAAAAGGAAGGGGGCTCATAAGTTCAGAAATTCATTAAGATGAAAAAAAAGCAACTACTCTGTGTGTGTGTGTGTGGGTGTGTGTGTGTGTGCGCACTTGCACTTGTGTGGTTGTTTGTGTGATCGGTGGGGTGGGCCGGTGGTTGCACAGCCTCAAATGATTTTACAGACATTTGTCACATCTCTGTACTCTATCCCAAACAGAATATATACAGTATATTGACCGACCACACCGTATAACACTTTCATGTCTCCTGCTCATCAATAAAATCCTCTCTTCGGGTTATTCTGCTAAGTACTCAGAAGAGATGCTATCATAAAGTAGAACAATATCATAACTCATACTGCTATAATGTTATATTAGGGGGGTTTAATAAATTGATATGCATGCTCTGTTTTGTGGCGGTGGTTCCTCTGTAAATAAAATATGGATATTTCTCAGAGGGATACACATTTCAGAGACAGACAGAGAGGGAGTACTGTTTCAGGGCATAGCAGGCCTACATGATGCTGTTCATTCCAGGCTCTAACCTATTAGTGTGTGTGTGTGTGTGTGTGTGTGTGTGTGTGTGTGTGTGTGTGTGTGTGTGTGTGTGTGTGTGTGTGTGTGTGTGTGTGTGTGTGTGTGTGTGTGTGTGTGTAGCCTTTTCCGCCGCCAACATTGTCTTTGGCACAATATGTGTTGCACGTTCTTTTTAGGCGAATGTGACACGTCACTCATGTGTCTTGCGTTATTCCTTATATTGTTTTGGTGTGCTTCTGCACACTGATAATTTCAAAGGAAATGTGTAATTATAACCAATAATACGCCTCTATTTACAAAGTGTAATTTATTTATGTTATCTTGATTAATGTAGTTTGGTTCTGGCTGAGAACATTTTTAAGGGGTCTATTGTCTCTCTTCCCTGCTCCTAGACAGAAAATATATAGGAAATCATTCCTTCAAGGTATTTTGTACTCTCATGTCCCTTCAACAATGAATCATATTTAAGGATGAAATAAAACAGGCAGTATATGAGAATAAGCCGGTGGCATCTTCACACAGTGGGATTTGGCAAAACGAAGACGGCGTGCGTTCGGTTCCTCCACTTGATGTGAGGGAGAAACAGTTGAAATGATCATATTCCTTCCTTTCCAGAGAGAGAGAGAGAGAGGGAGAGGGAGAGGGAGAGGGAGAGGGAGAGGGAGAGGGAGAGACGAGGGAACATGCTATCACATTCTTTTTTCATCTGCATGTAAGGAGGGATTCTCTTTCGCTCCTTTGCTGTTGTGTTCTGGTTGTCAGGAGAATAAAAGATGACAATTTCCACGATACACGCAATTATGTCACCTTTGGAGATTGATGTAGTCAAATTAGATGTATGTGGAACAGTGGCTTGGCAAATGAACGCCTCAACAGATGACCAGCTGTTGCTAATTAATATACACTGGTTAATTAGGACATGGTGTTGCCATCAATAGTAAACTGTGTGAAATCCATAATTCATGCTCTCATGTTGCTGTTGTGGTGGTGGCAGTGGAAGCTAGAGCTTCTAACTCTGAACAAACAAGTCAGAGAGCCATGGAGGGATGCAGAGGCCTCGTGTTAGAGGGGTACATTAACTGTATTGTTTATGTTAATGAGAAATGCTACATTTTCTCTCTCCATCAGCAGGTTACCAGTTTAAATGGCAGGGCCCCATGTCTGGATTTGAAAGGTAAGCTAATGTGAAATGTTTGTTCTAACTTTATTTACGACATAGGGTATGATTAATATGATATTTTATACAGTGAATGGTATGGTGCTTGTTGAGTGTAAAATGAATGACTATTATAACAGTGTAAGATTGGAATATTACAATACTAGAAAGTTAGTAGCCCGAAAGACATCACGTTCCAGTACATTATACAGATTATTGCTAAATAGCCATCGGTTTACTATAACATACATTTACAGTACCAGTAGAATTGAATCACTCCTCTGATGCTGTGAAGCTTCAGTTTGGGGTTAACCCCTGCCCCCCTTTGATGAGTGTAACAGGAGAGCTGCCACCCCAGTGGGGATGTGTGATTCCAACATGGGGTCATCTTGTCCCCCCCCTCTCAGTTGTCACGCACTGATGACATCACACTGGGGTGATGACACCCTGCATTAGTTATTATCTTCCCCAACACAGAGGGGATTAGATAGAGGGGATTTCAGTTCCTCCCCTTCCTTGCGGTTCCCCCTGTTCCTACGGTACAGTTAAGTGATTACGGTATTGTTTAAACATGTAAAAAAATTTTTTTTTTTACAAATTATTATGCTAATGATGAAAAGGAGGAGGATGTGTGAGCTGTGTGACAGCGATGTGCTGTTTGCTCCCTCCCTCCGTGGTCATGGAGATAAGAGTTTATGAGGGGAAGGAAGGAAGGAGCTAGGGCCTCTGAGAGAGGCGGACTGACGCTGCGGCCATCAAAGTCTCTCTCTTTGTTCAAAAGTCATCTGGTGTTGAATAATCAGACACCCTTTGATTCATGACTGGGAGGGAGGGAGGGAGGTAGGGAGGGAGGGAGGGAGGACAGTGGATGGGATCTTGTTAGAGAGAGAACGTCTTTTGCCTTTTAACTCTGAGTCGCCGCATTACACTGTGCACTAACTACCAGTCACATAATCTGTGGAGATGCTTTTCTTCTCTCGGGCTTACTGTACAACTTTAATTCAGAAAGTAAACAATTGCACAGATAAAGAGATGATTTACGTTTTCTAAAGGAGGGGTAGGAGGGGAAGGTTGTTTTGTGTGCTCTAGCCTCCCTGAGTTTCCTAAAATTCCAATCACAAAATAACACTGACTCCTGACTGGGGACATGGCAATCTGACTGTTAGCAAACAGTCCCAATTATCTTCTATTTGATTGCTTTCCCTACTCAGGTGAGCGATTAGACCACCTTTCCTGCGAGGCTCTGGAAGTCATACTGAAATCACTGAGCTTTGATTTCATCAATCTGCAAGCGGCAGAGCTGGAGGAAAATGTGAGTTTTATGAGCAAAAACTTTATTTTTTCATTTTTACTTTCCAATTGGGTTTTGTATTCAGCTGTCCCTGTGTATCGGATTTTACTCTCCATCAAAGGAACTGGGAACTCCATTACTATGTTGCTGTTGAATTTAAACCTTTTCTTATTCTTTTTTTCTTCTTCCAGGGAGCATCATCCTTGCTGGATATGATTTTGTATTATGAATCTACCCCCCATCTTGACATCTCTGACAACACCGGCATGGGGATATCTGGTTGGAAGGCCCTCTCTCATTTGATAAAGCAGGTACATGTAGTTCAGCGTAATGTGTTTCTATGTGTGGATTTAGGCCAGGGGTAAGAGAGTGCACATACTATAGGAGGGAATGTATTCTAGAAGTAAGGCGAGTGAGTATTGAGAGCAAAAAAAAAAAGTATATTCAAGTTCGGCAGTTCCCAGAGAAGCTGCCTAACTTTGTTAGCTAACACGCATGCATGCACACAATCGAGCACGCACGCACACGCCATTACCCCCAGTCAGTACCTCAGACTTCATTACCACGGGCATCTGATTAGCTAGCAGTGCCAGGAGAAATGATCCTGCAGATCCCAAATGCTATTTCTGAAGGCCTGTCTGCCAGCCTGGTCGTGTCCTTGGGGGTGATAAACCTCTCAGGGCCCAGGGCAGGACTCAAAGTATGCCAAGGAAATATTTACCAAGCATCTTACGTTAGCTGACTGTGTCTGAGAGACAGACAGATAGACAAAACAGATGAGGGATCGTTAAGTGATTTGCCAATGACAAAATAAGCCCAGATGACAACCTCTATCATTCATTCCTAGAATTTAGAGTGTTGGATGGAATCGGCTGGTTATGGTGTAAATTCATTTCAATGTTTGTTCAATTAGTGATAGTTCTTAGATGAAAGAGAGGTGAGGCTTTGCCTCGTGGTGAAATGGACTTCAAGGGTGAGACCAAAAGCTGGCTCTTAGGCAGTATTACTCAAGATCAATCAAAATCACCTTGGTGTAGAGCGAGAGATGGAGGATGCAGCAGGAGAGAAAAAAATCTGGACACCTTTGATGTGCCGACCAGACGGACGGAGAGATGGCGGGGGGGGGGGGGGGGTTGATGGAGACTAACAATGGCCCCCAGACCTGCCCGCTCTCCCTCCGTCACTCAGGACTGTTTTCTTCCCATCCTTTTTTGATGTTCCTCCTCTCCTCTCCTCCTTCAGACAGGCTAGTGGTTGCTGAGGAGAGGTGATGCATGGAGGCCAGTCCCCACCAGGGACACAGCCTAGCCCTTCAGCCACACTCTCGCTCTGTCACTCTCTCCTTCTGTCAGTCAGTGTTGTTTTGCCTTACTGGCATTCCCCTCTTCCTCTAGTGTTTGAAGGTGAGGTAGAATAGGGAGTTCAGTCCACACTTAGGGCACGGCCTAGCCTTTCAGCCTCTCCTCCCTCCCTCCCTGCCATCTTTTTCTGACAGGTTCTGGAAGTGTTTGATCAGAAGTAAGGTACAGAGGCAAGTCCATAACCTAGCATCTCAGACCCTCACTCTCTCCTACACGCCTCTCTCGCTCTCTGTCCCTGTCATACCCTGTCCTTCCCTCCATCTCTGTTTTTCCATCCCCTCAAAGTTTTGCTGACTTTCTCTCCCTTTATCTCTGTCCTCTATCTCCCGTCCATCTCTCTCTATCTCTCCCCACCCCTCTCTCTCTCTCTCTCTCTCCCTCTGTCCCCCACCCTCCCCCTCTCTCTGATGAGATCGTTGTGTTTGTCTCTCTGTAGAGTGTGTGTCTGTTGAGGCTGGATGTGTGTAACGTGGCCCTGCTACAGTATCCAGCCCAGGTCCTGTCAAGAGCCCTCCTAAGCAGCAGACTCACCGTGCTGCACCTCCAAAGCACCTGCCTCAGTGGCAGACCCCTCTTCACGCTTGGTATGCCCTGCACGTATGCATAACACATACACACACACAGCTTTGTTTTAGAGAATTATCAGGACTTTTTGGGGAGTGAAAAGTGTGTTCCCATTCAAAACTATATTTTCCATAACTCTAACCTTAACCCCTAACCCTAACTCTTAAACCCAAACCCCAAACCTAACCCTAAAATAGCATTTGAACAAATTCAGGACATAAAGTCTGGACTTTTCCAAATTGTTCTTATTTTCCTACCTTGTCAGGACATTGTGGTAGAATGTTAGCGAAACATTTACACACACACATACACACACACACACACACACACACACACACACACACACACACACACACACACACACACACACACACACACAATCTGTTATTCCTGAGTTCTTCCTCATGGCCTGATAGGGCTCAGTAGTATCTCCTGTGGGTGTGTGTGCGTGACTGCATATGTGTGTTTCTGTGTATATTCCGTGTGTGTATGTGTGTGCACTCGGTGTTGTCCATGCTTGGCCGTGGCCAGCAGGAACAGATGACGGAGGACAAGGAGCGGAGGAGCAGATTTTGGCCCTGTGACCCTCACAGTGGTACTGGCCCGGGATTAGATGTCCTAATCTTCAACCTGTCACTTTACACACCGCCGCACCGATCCACACCGTCACCGTGGCCAGAGACACTATCCTCTCTACCTAGGACTTTCTGTAGTACGAGGACCAGTAACCAGGCCTCAGAACAGTTATTTTACCAGGCATCAGGTCTTTCACCAGAGATGCTAAACTCATTTTGCCCTGTATTTGGTCTTCACTGAGGTCCAGAGTGCCGCACTTACAATTAATTGTATTTCCTCACTGTCAAAATGTGAAAAAAATAATACTTTATCCATCCCTTTTTTCCCCTCTAAAACCCCCATACCCCCCAAAAATATAGTGTATAAAACATTAGGGACACCTTCCTAATATTGAGTTGCACCCCAACCTTTTGCCCTCAGAACAGCTTAATTTTGTCAGGGCATGGACTCTACAAGGTGTCGAAACTTTCCACAGGGATGCTGGCCCATGTTGACTCCAATGCTTCCCACAGAGTTGTGTCAAGTTGGCTGGATGTCCCTTTGGGTGGTGGAACCATTCTTGATGCAAATGGGAAACTTTTGAACGTGACACAAACCGGTGTACCTGGCACCTACTACCATACTCCGTTCAAAGACAATTCAAACGTTTGTCTTGTCCATTCACCCTGAAGGGCACGCATACTTAAAAATGATTTTCTTTAACCTGTGTCCTCCCCTTCATCTACACGGATTGAAGTGGATTTAACATGTGACATCGCTAAGGGATCATAGCTTTCACCTGGATTCACATGGTCAGTCAATGACATGGAAATCTCAGTTTATAATGTTTTGTACACTCAGGGATTTCATATAGATATATGATAGGAGAAAACTGAGTATGGATCAACAATATTGTAGTTACTCCACAATACTAACCTAAATGACAGAGTGAAAATAAAATCTTTCTACTATTATTCGGACATTTCACATTCTTAAAAACTGAGTTTAAATGTATTTGGCGTATGTAAACTTCCGACTTCAACTGTATTATACAGTATTGTGCAAAAGTTTTAGGCAGGTGTGAAAAAATACTGTAAAGTAAGAATGCTTTCAAAAATAGTCATGTTAATAGTTTATATTTATCAATTAACAAAATGCAGAGGTGAGTGAACAGAAGAAAAATCTACATCAAATCAATATTTGGTGTGACCACCCTTTGCCTTCAAAACAGCATCAATTCTTCTATGTACACTTTTTGAAGGAACTCTGCATGTAGGTTGGCCCAAACATCTTCGAGAACTAACCACTGTTCTTCTGTGGATTTAGGCAGCCTCAGATGCTTCTCTCTCCTCATGTAATCCCAAATAGACATGATGATGTTGAGATCAGGGCTCTGTGTCGGCCGTACCATCACTTCCAGGACTCCTTGTTCTTCTTTACACTGAAGATAGTTCTTAATGACATTTGCAGTGTGTTTGGGGTCGTTGTCATGCTGCAGAATATATTTGGGGCCAATCAGATGCCTTCCTGATAGTATTACATGATGGATAACTATCTGCCTGTACTTCTCAGCATTGAGGAGACCATTAATTCTGACCAAATCCCCAACTCCATTTGCAGAAATGCAGCCCCAAACGTGCAAGGAGTGCTTCACTGTTGCCTGCAGACACTCATTCGTGTACCGCTCTCCAGCCCCCCGGTGAACAAACTGCCTTCTGCTACAGCCAAATATTTAAATTGACTCATCAGTTCAGAGGACCTGCAGCCATTTTTCTGCACCCCAGTTCCTGTGTTTTCATGCATAGTTGAGTCGCTTGGCCTTGTTTCCACGTCAGAGGTATGGCTTTCTGGCCGCAAGCCTTCCATGACGACCACTTATGACCAGACTTCTCCGGACAGTAGATGGCTGTGCCAAGGTCCCACTGTTTTCTGCCAATTCTGAGCTGATTGCGAAGGGAAGGAAGCATGATGTGTCTTTCATCTGCTGCAGTACGTTTCCTTGGCCGACCACTGCGTCTACGGTCCTCAACGTTGCCCGTTTCTTTGCTTCTGCAAAAGAGTTTGGAGAGCACATCTGGAAGCCCCTGTCTGCCTGTACATTTCTGCGTGGGAGAGACCTTGCAGATGCAGTACAACCACATTGTGTCTTGTTGCCGTGCTCAGTCTTGCCATGGTATATGACTTTTGACAGTGAACGGTCTTCAGCAACCTCACCTTGTTAGCTGAGTTTTATTCCTTCTACACAGCTGTTTCTGTTTCAGTTAATGATTGTGTTTCAACCTACATATTGAATTGATGATTATTTGCAGCTGTTTGGTATAATTGTTTAATCATACACCTGACTATAGGCCTACAAAATCCCTGACTTTGCAGCATTTTTCACACCTGCTTAAAACTTTTGCACAGTACAGTACATTTTTTACTCACACCAGCCACAGGCTGGATTGAATAGGCTCGCGGGCCGGAGCAGTATGTTTGACACCCATGTGCTACACTGTGTCCGTACCGCTGCACCCAGGCACAAAAGGCCAACACTGCCCTCCAGCACACAGCATTGGACTTCCAATAGGACTGGACTTTCCCTGACAATAATATTACCTTGGTCAGGAGCAAGATATACAAATACCTTAACTTGTAAAAATCTCAAAAATAAATTATGTTGAGGGGTATTATAACATTTACTTTGTATTTTTTGTATTTCTTTTTGTATTTTCGTATTTGTATTTTTTTAATCATTTTTACCACGGAGCCTTTAGCCAAGTACAGCTTAAGGTTAAGATGAAAGCTTTCACCAATGTCACACCCTACGGCTCCATGGTGATGGCTTTGGTCCTGCTGTCCTTGGACGGTGACCTTCATTGATTGGCTGGTGTTTCATCTCTGGGATGTAACCGTGATGACTGAGGGAGGTGTTCCTCTTCTGTGAGCAGCAGGGGGCTGGGCCGGTGTACTCTAGTGATCAGGGAGGAGACAATGACCTGTAAATCTGTAAATGAGCCAGAGGAAGAGACAGGCACATACACGTACATACTCTTCCTTCTCACCATTGAGACAGAGACCCTATCTCTTTAAACCCTCCTGGATCCTTTTGATATTTTTGGGCCGTGCATCCAGCCTCGTCGCCCCTGCCTACCCCCCTGTCCTCCCCCGTTCCTTTCCATCCTTCTCTGCGGGGGGCCCAGCTGTGGATCATTGCCTTCGATCGAAGGGGCCCTGATTGTGGCGCTCGACGGGCCGCACGCCGTGGAGTCGTCCAGATCAATCCAGCGATCCCTCCATTTGGTTCCCACTGTGCATGATGACAATGTTGGCATTCCACATGCAGCCCAAAGGGCCTGATCAAATCCACTGCATCGATCCGCTAAGGCTGGGCTGCGTGACAACCCACCAATGCACACACGCGCACACACTTCACTGTACAATTCACTGAGAGATAGTGTGCAGTAAAATTATGCTTTGAAATATTTTTGGTCGAATAATGGGAGATTTGTGCTTTTGAGAAACGCTGGTTGACTCTTGAGACATACTATAAATACAATGGCTTAGTCTCAATCGTTCTTAAGCTAAAGTAGGTTATTTATTAGACTAGCATGATTCTTTACCATCAAACCAAACTTTACTTATAAAGTCATATTGCTTTGGTTTCTTTGTCCATAGTGGCTGCTCTGAAGAGCAACAGAGCGCTCCGGGAGCTGTACCTGTCCAACAATAATCTGAACAGCGAACAGGACTCTATGCAGTTAGGAGACCTGCTCAGATACAACAGCTCAATCACTACTCTGGACCTCAGCAACAACATCATAGCAAACTCAGGTGCACTTAAAGAACATATTCTGTATGAAACAGATACAACAGTACCAGTGGAGGCTGCTGGAGGGAGGACGGCTTATAATAATGGCTGGAACTGAGCGAATGGAATGGCATCAAACACATGGAAACCATGTGTTTGATGTATTTGATACCATTCCACTTATTCCGCTCCAGCCATTACCACGAGCCCGTTCTCCCCAATTAAGGTGCCACCAACCTCCTGTGAACAGTACCATCACTATCCTGGACCTCAGCAACAACACCATAACAGACTCAGGTGACGGTCCTGGTCCTGGTCAAAGAACAGGACCATTTTCACTCTGTTATCACTCACAAAGATTGAGGTAGCAGCAAATAGTTTAATTCCCCTTGTCATGTATGTAAGCCCTGTAATGACTAGCCTAGTGCACTGTAGTCTTAAGTGTTTCATTTCTCTGTTCTGGTCTTGTTGCAGGACTGGAGGAGATCTGTGAAGGTCTGAGAGTTCAGACAGATGGACTGAAGGTTCTGATTCTATGGAACAACCAGATCACTAACAATGGACTGGTCCATCTAGCCAAAGTTCTGGTGAGGAACACGTGTTACTTTCTTATGTAGATCCTGTATCATAAATGAGCTGTGTTGATCCTGATTGTATTTTTCGCTGTGTTGATCCTGGATTACCATTTAGCTCAACCCCAGCCTTAGCCTTTGACTCAGATTTAGCCTTTCCCTTTGGCAACATAAACTGCACCTTTGTCATTTGAGTGGTGGCAACTTGGAAATCAAAAGGGTATACATTAAAAGCCTTGGCCCACTGGCATATTCAAATAGAACTCACCCAGGCCAAAAATAAAGTGCCCCTCTCTCTCTCTCCGTTCTGCCACCACCAACAGTTTGATTAAATAATAGATATGCGTTTAGAAGTGGCTATCATGCTGCCAGCCACTAAGAAGGAGAAGTAGAAGTCTTGGCAAACCATAATGACGATAATTAGGCCAATGGCTGGTCTTGTCAAATATGACACAGGAAAAGCTGTTATTAACCTTTCTCGTTTGTTGTATTTCCCTTTTCCTTTTGTCCTCTTGGCTGTCTCTGTTGAAAGAGAACAGAGTGAGAGCGGGTTATTTGGGTCGGACAAGGAAACACTTTGGTGTCACAGAATGTAATTGGGTTGTAATGTTATCCAGAACACACATTTAGTGTAGTGACAAATCACTATACAGTATAACTCCCTTTTTCTGTGAGTTTTATATTTGTTATTGGTATAGGTACTCTGGTTTTAGTACCTCTTTTTAGGCATTTTTTTGTAATTTTTTTGCTACTTAATGGACTAGGTCAAGGATATTCAACTACTTTTTCAGAAGGTCCGTTCACACAAATGTCCTATCTGACAAATGTTCTGATGGATTTTGTCATTTATCAGCGTAGTAGCAAACCATCACCTCACGACCCAAACTTTTCACACCTCTCTTTTTGGCGGAATGATTTATTTTACCGTTTTTAAGTTAATTTCTTTCAATTCTACAAATTTTTCCATGTATTATGTGTGTTCATATGATACCTGAGCGACTCAACATAATCAATGGGAATCAAAACTGGCCTTGATAACTACAAGATTTAGATGGGTAAGTTAGCTGGTTAGCCTAACTAACATGGGCTAGTTATACATAGATTATAAATAGCTCTCTAAAGTAATGTCTTAATGACATAAGAGGAAAGCTGCCATGCACTACAACATTTAACAATTGCACCTTGTACATTCTACTAGTACAACTCTCAATAACATTAAATTGAAAGCCCGACTGAGTTGTTAAAAAAAGTTGTTTTTAAGTTGGGACCAGCGGCTTACACCTACCTATGTGTACCTTGACTGGGTCCAGATTCGAACCGCGGTCCACCTGTTGAGTATGGCTGGACTACATCTTCACAATATATAGTTCTGGGTGTTCACTCTGTTTAATCCATTTGTTTTGTAATCTGAAACCTCAAAATCTGTCTTAGAATTTTTGGTTTTAACTGAAGCCCTGTATTGTGTTTTCCCCAAAGCTCTCTTCTCCAAACCTACAGTGGTTTACATGCGACAGGCCTCATCCATGCTTGACTCAAACCCTCAAACAACCAGTCAAGTCTTTAATTGGTCGCTATTATCCCCTGCGTTCCCCTTTAAGCATCTCCTCTCTCTGGGAAAGGTTTCAGTCGTCCATCGACGTGTCATGCCTCTGTGTATCCCTCTCCCCTCTGCACATCTCTGAGCTGGCATTAGCACAGACACAGCAAGGGCCTCTTGAGTGTGCCACACACACACAGTGAGGGGCTCTTGAGTGTGTTTGTAGTCACCACTGTACAAATTAACTGTGAAGACGCACTTCCTCAGGTCTGCTGTTGCCAGCATCTTTCCACCCTCGCGTTCATTCATTACCTCCTCAGCCGGGTGACCAAAGGAGTGGAACGGGGGTGGCAATGAGGTACACTAATGTATTGCTCCTCACTCTGACTATAGTATACTATAGTATTCCTGTTATTGCGGATATGACCGTAGTATACTGTGGTGTTTTTGCTGACATGACTGTAGTATACTGCAGTGTTTCCAGTAAATACTGAACAGACATATCTGAAAAAAACACTACAGTAGTCTCACGATGCCATACCTCCAGAATCACGTCATGGTCACGCCTCTCTTGGAGCTCTGGAGAATTTGTTTTGCAAAAACATTTTGAATGGCCCGCTGGCTCCCAATGGCAAAATTTTGATTGGATGTGACATTTCAAGAACCCTCTCCCCACACACCCGTAGAAGTGGTGCTGTGTGTTATGTGCACCACTGTTTACCGTCCGGGTAGTTGTTGCCTATGCTAGTTTTAAGTGCTAGTTTTTAAGTTATAACTGTCTCCCACAGTTATGCGATTTATATTTAGTGAAATTGAAAGTGGATTACGCTGGTAAAGTCAAACGTCACAACATGGTCAATACCGCTCTGGTGGTAAACTTTTTTTTTTACAAAATTGTTTTTTTTCCCTCCATTCATCCACATGGCTGCTGGCGGCACTTTGCAACGACCAAAAATATTGTGAATATTGTCCTTTTTTTTTGGAGCCAGTGGAAAAACCTATTCAAGTAAGTAAATACATGTTTTTAAATGTTAATGTATTATTAGCTAGCTGGCTGGCTACAGTAGGCCACTTTGTAGGCTAACTCAACTGAGTTTGCTAGCTAGCTTGACACACTGTTTAGCTAAGTGAATTAAAATGTCATCAGCTAGCTAACTTCCCATTAGCTAGCTATCTTGATGTAATCATTGTAAATTAAAAACAGTCTCCAAATGCATTTGTAGATAACAGCCATGGAAGAGGGTGACATTGCAGTTCCAGCTGTCAGTAAACAGAGAGTGTAGGCTACTGGACACGGCAGGTATCTTTGTGGGATGACGTTATGAAAAGTGTATCCAATTCCAGTCCCCAGAGGGCAAAACTTTGAGGACAGAGATATAATTGTAACCTATTATTTAGTGCTTTCTAATTTGAGTATATCTGTCACCTGTTTGTGATTTTTATTTTTCTGTTCTCAGATATGGAAAGCTGTGAAAGCCTGATCGCAGATGGAAAGCGCTCCCAATGAGTGTCCCAAGAGACTAAGGGTATATCCTATATGCCATGGATTATATGTGTAGGCCTACCTATGCTAGGAAATGTTGCATACAAAAATACAGTTAAACATCACACATAATGTATAAACCTAATAAATGTCTGCCTACCCAGAAGATCGGGGATCAGTGGAGCAAGATTGTAAGGTGGGTTTTTTGTTCACCCGAAATTATGCTTTAGTAATATTAGCATACTTGTTATTGCTCAATTATTTTTTGTTGTTTAGACTAAGATTTCTGTTCTTTACGTATGTGCTTATTTGTACATTTTGAAGTGTTGATTCTTTGAAGTGAAGTGTTTAAATTTGTTTTAATTGTTAAACTATTATTCAAAATGAACTAGTGTCAATGTTGGTCAATCGCATATCACAATTCTGCAATAAAGAGGGGAAGGAGTTCTGTCTCTAATGTATCTGTGTTGTAGTGCTGAGCGATTACTGCTTTTTGAGGTCGGTTCGATTATTAAGAAATAATCACGGTTTTTGATTTTGGTTTCAATCTTTTTTTCATGACTGCTGAATATCAACTATCAAATCACTTACTCACGAGTTTTCAGGTAGGCATATAACACAGACTGGTCAAGTAGGCATGCAATGGATTATGGCCATTGTAGTTAATTACCACATTTTCTGCGCTAAACTATGTAGAATATTAGTCTGTTGGAAACCAACTCCCTACTACATCGCACAGTTCTGGCTTGATCTGATTAATCTCTAGAGAAACGTTGCAAAATACGCATTGAGCTCACAGAAAAAAACACAAAGAAATGTAATTCAAATATATATTTTATTTTTACAACCTTTTTCTCCACAATTTCGTGGTATTCAAATAATTGAACCAACAACAGTCAATTAGTTGTTCACAATTTTTTTTTTCATAATGTCCGTTAATCTCTCAGCACTATTGTGTTGTATTCTCAAATGAACATTTCCCTTTCGTCTAGTTGAAAAAGATTTCCAATCTGTTTTATTGATTGTCACCCTCAGTATATCAGCTATCTGAATCCATTTAGAAGCTTATCATATGGCAGGCATCGCCAATGCAGCCATAGGCCTATAGTTAGATGGCATTACTGGCCTTATGGGCATCTGTCATGTGAAGCAGAGAATAGCAAAACTCACATTTGTTTACATTTTGAGCTATACATTCTCAATTTAAAATGATACCAGTAGACATGTATATAAGGCAAACAATATCCAATATGTTGTACATGGATTTTATGTGCTGACAAATACAATTGTTTAGTGCAAACCCTACCATTGTAAATTTAGCTACAGTATGAAAATAATGAGATGATAATTTGGCTACAGGAGATGAGCATTACAGGTAACATTTTAGTTAATTCATTTTAGCAATATTGCTTGCAAAATGATTGCTGTTGTTCCCATAGATAGACCCCTTAAACAAAGATCGGAGTTTTGATGTAACGACTCTCGTTGGTTGAAGAAGGAGACCAAGGTGCAGCGTAGTAGGCGTTCATGATTTTTAATAAACTGAACAGTGCAACAAAATAACAAAGTAGAAAAAACGAAAGCGCACAGTTCTGTCAGGCAACAAAACAGCTAAACAGAAAATAACTCTTCACAAAACCCAAACAGAAAATCACAACTTATATATGATCCCCAATCAGAGACAACGATAGACAGCTGCCTCTGATTGGGAACCACACTAGGCAAAAACAACAAATAAATAGAAAACATAGATTCTCCCACCCGAGTCACACCCTGACCTAACCAAACATAGAGAATAAATAAGGATCTCTAAGGTCAGGGCGTGACATTTGAAACTGTAATAAAAGTGCATTAACTGCAGTCGACTGCAATTATAGCAGTTGAAATGCAATTATACTGCAAAAGTACTGCAGTAAAAAAAATATATATTGGATGCAGTATTTGTAGCGTACTGCAGTTATACTGCACTCTGACTGCGATATTTTTTCGTAAGGGACAGTACATGGTTACACTAGTATCACTGACCCTGGATAAGCTAGTGATTGGGCTAAGATAGCTAACATTATAGGTCAATAATATGGTGTTAACACTATGTTGACTTTATAATCGAGAGAGAAACTGAACTAGCGCGTAAGTTCATTTTTGTCTAGGTAGCTTACAAGGTTAGCTTACTTTTCTCAAAACAAACCTCTTTGTAGTTAGCCAGCTACTTTTTGCCCTACTTTGGAAATGTACAAATGTATAATCTTTGATATGGCTAGCATTGTAGACCATTTCTCCCCTCTTGCTGCAGCTTTAGCTCATCTCGAACTGATGTGAAAACCAGCAACGCGTTTGATCCGTGTGACAGGTTTGCGAGTAGTTACTGATTTACACCGGGTTCCTACCCCTCTTTAGCTGATTTCTGCCATGGAACTTCCCCAGGCTTCCCATTTTAGGGTAGCCTGGTTCATGACGAGGCTATATTTACTGTAGTGGTTTTGCAGACATAACTAGTATACTGCAGTATTTACCATAGTGTGTTTGCGGACATGATTGTAGTAACTACCAGACTACACCTCAACCAGAAGATAAGACAGGTTGGTGACAGGCCACCTATTCAGTTGAGTCAACATTCTGAGCAATTCAACGGACCAGACAACACCCTAGCAAAATTTTTTATTACAATTGTAACATCTAAACGTTAGACACAGGTTGTAGGTGACAGGTGTCAAACTCATTCCACGGAGGGTCAAGTGTCTGCGGGTTTGTACTTGATTGTTGAATTAGGGTCACTAATTAGTAAGACACTCCCAACACCTGATTGACTTGGGCTTAATTGAAAGGAAAACAAAAACCTGCAGACACCAAGCCCTCCATTGAATGAGTTTAATGGGCCTAGAACAGGGTTGTCAAAGGGAAACAGTACAGTAGCAGATACAAAGAACAAGAAAAGGTTATTAAAACTTAGAACGTGTTTGAACATGTGAATATTTTGATATTTTTTAAGCAGTCCAATTATATTTTCCAATGGGGCTATACATTTGGGTGAGGTTTTTTTCTTCGCCTGAGTAGCCTCGTTTCACTGCCTCCCCCCCAAAATGAAACCATCTAGATAGCCTAGTCAAATAATTAACATCCAATCACATTAACCGTTACTCTCTTGCAGGAATTCCACTAACGGTCTGTACAGTGCCTTGCAAAGGTATTCATCCGCCTTGGTGTTTTTCCTATTTTGTTGCATTACAACCTGTAATTTAAATTGATTTGTATTTGTATTTCATGTAATGGAAATACACAAATTAGTCCAAATTGGTGAAGTAAAATGAAATTAAGAACTTGTTTTAAAAAGATTTCTAAAACAGAAAAGTGGTGCGTGCATATGTATTCACCCCTTTGCAATGAAGCCCCTAAATAAGATATTGTGCAACCAATTACCTTCAGAAGTCACATAATTAGTTAAATAAAGTCCACCTGTGTCCAATCTAAGTGTCACATGATCTTAGTGTATATATACACCTGTTCTGAAAGGCCCCAGAGTCTGCAACACCACCAAGCAAGCGGCACCATGAAGACCAAGGAGCTCGCCAAACAGGTCACGGACAAAGTTGTGGAGAAGTACAGACCAGCGTTGGGTTATAAAAAAGATCCGAAACTTTGAACATCCCACAGAGCACTGTTAAATCCTTTATTAAAAAAATTGAAAGAATATGGCATTGCAACAAACCTGCCAAGAGAGGGCCACCCACCAAAACTCACGGACCAGGCAAGGAGGGCATTAATCAGAGAGGCAACAAAGAGACCAAAGATAACCCTGAAGGAGCTGCAAAGTTCCACAGCGGAGATTGGAGTATCTGTCCATAGGACCACTTTAATCCGTACACTCCACAGAGCTGGGCTTTATGGAAGAGTAGCCAGAAAAAAGCCATTGCTTGAAGAAGCATCCCAAATTGATGGGGGTACGTGTTCACACTTCCACTTGCCGCGGCCAACCTCGTCCTCCCTAGACCTCAGCAACCTTTGCGCACAAGAAGCAACCTTTAAGACGAGACCAGAAAGGAACAGACAGGAGCGACAGAACAGGACAATACCAAACAAAATAAACACGTAGACATTCAGGAACAGGGTGCACGAGAGAGAGCGTCAGCAACAACATTATCAGTCCCCCGGATGTGCTGCACATCGAGATGGAATGCTTGTAAAAAATAAACACCATCTCATTATCCTCTGTTTGGGACACATCATGGCCCTCAAGAAGGTGAGAGGATTATGGTCGGGGTAGACCATAATAGGTACTACTCCTGATCCGACATACACCTCGAAGTGTTGTAGCGCCCATATGAGTGCTAGCGCTTCTTTTTCCATGACCGAGTAGTTCAACTAATAATGGTTAAACTTTTTGGAAAATAATTTAACAGGCCTCTCAACACAAGACAAATCTGCTTGCAGCAAAACTGCACCTGCCCCCACATGACTAGCATCCACCTGCAAGGTAAATGACAAATCACCGCGAGGAGCAGCCAGCACCGGAGTTGAGGTAAGCAACCTCTTTGCATCTTCAAAAACATGTTGACAACGAGAAGACCATATATAAACAGCCTTAGCTTTCAGCAAATCTGTCAAGGGAGTGACCACAGTAGAGAAGTTCCTATAAAAACGATGGTAATAACCAATCATCCCAAGAAACGCATCAGTTCTGTTTTAGTCATTGGTGGTGGGAAAAGCATTAATAGCTGCAACCTTAGCCCGAACAGGACACACTTCACTCTGCCCAACCACCTTTCCAAGGTATGTAACTGTCGCCTGAGCAAACTCGCACTTTGCCAGATTGATCGTGAGGCGACCCGCAGCTAGGCGGTCGAACAAGGCTTGAATACGGGACAGATGTTCCTCCCAAGTATCTTAATATATCACTACATCATCCAGATAAACAGCGCACCAGGCCAGACCGGAGACAACCCTGTTCATAATTTAAATGATCGCTATAGCTCCGGGTAACACGTGTCACTACCCTACCCAATCACCCACTGAGGTACACAGCCGATTGTACTCACCTCCTCGGACCGATGTCCCAACAGCAAGTAGAGCAAGAGTTTCCAGCCTGGGCAGGGTTCTAGAAACTAAACAATGTACTCTCTCCAACACAGAACACAACAAACTATCCACCGCAGTGGCAAGTTTACCTAACAATCAATGGCAACCAACACGGGGCCTACCAAACATTACAACTCAAAAGCTGTAACAAAGTTGCAAACAAAGCACCTACAGAGTTTAACATTAACTCCACATTTTCTCTCAAACACAACACACATACAGCGCCCAACGACACTAATACTAGTCTTCATAATGCAACAAAGTTCTATACGCCAAAATGTCTAGGAACCAACCTTATGATCCCGGACAAGCCCCCACTTGTCATGAACCGGCTCAAAGTCTGTAACAAAAAGGGAGACAACGTGGAGATAAGGAATAACAAAAATATATTTATCAACTGAAGTAGCGTAAATACAATTAACAACAGTGTCTGTAGTCAGTAATGTAAGTGAGCAGTTGCGTGCATAAATGTGATAATGAGGGGTGTGGAAAGGTGCTAAAGCAAACACACAAAATGGCCATAAAAATGCCACAACCAAAATCTAACCGTGTGTTTGCATGGAGAGTCTCCTCAATAAATGGGGAAGAGGTGTATTTATCCCGGGACACACCCGAGCCCAAGTGTGTCCCATTTCGCTGATGACCCTCCCGGCTCCGCCCACCAAATCCTATTAAGGAAAACAAGAGCAAAGAGAAAGAATTCGGCAGACAGAGCGGGAGGGTCATCACACAATCAAGGAAAACGTTATGTCTGGCGCAAACCCAACACCTCACATCACCCCGAGAACATCATCCCCACAGTGAAGCATGGTGGTGGCAGCATCATGCTGTGGGGATGTTTTTGATCGGCAGGGTTTGGGAAACTGGTCAGAATTAAAGGAATGATGGATGGTGCTTAATATAGGGAAATTCCTGAGGGAATCCTCTTTTGTCTTACAGAGATTGGAGACTGGGAAGAAGGTTCACCTTCCAGCAGGACAATGACTCAAAGAATACTGCTGAAGCAACACTCGAGTGGTTTAAGGGGAAACATTTAAATGTCTTGGAATGGCCTAGTCAAAGCCCAAACCTCAATCCAATTGAGAATCTGTGGTATGACCTAAAGATTGCTGTACACCAGTGGAACCCATCCAACTCCAAAGGAGCTGGAGCAGTTTTGCCTTGAAGAATGGGCAAAAATCCCAGTGGCTAGATGTGCCAAGCTTATAGAGAGACACCCCAAAAGACTTGCAGCTGTAATTGCTGCAAAAGGCGGCTCTACAAAGTATTGAGTTTGGAGTGGGGGGGTGAATAGTTATGCATGCTCAAGCAAGTTATCTGTTTTTTTGTCTTGTTTGTTTCACAATAAAAAATATTTGGTAGGCATGGTGTGTAAGTCAAATGATACAACCCCGCTAAAAATCGATTTTAATTACAGGTTGTAAGGCAACAAAATAGGAAAAATGCCAAGGGGGTGAATACTTTTGCAAGCCACTGTATGTAGCCAAACGTTGTTGCTATTCATTCCGTTAGCTCAAAAATTGATAAATGGTAAAAAAAAGGCAGTACTACCAGCTGTACTACACCTGCACCTGTCGACAACACAAGTTGTTCTGCTTCCACGAGCACATCCAATGCTAGCATCAGTAATACAACATTTGTTGTTAGCCCAGCTAGCATGGACACTGACAGTTGTGAATCTGATGCAGCCGAAGAGCTACTGCCCCCTTACCCGGGAAAGCACCGAACAACAGACAGGGACGTTGGACCATCAAAGAGGCACAAATATGATGAGAACTACATTGATTTGGGGTTCACTTATATTGGGAGTAGTGCCTTTCCCCAACCACAGTGTGTTATATGTGCAAAAGTACTATCTCACAACTTGATGAAACCGTCACTCTTGCGCAGACATTTAGAAACAAAACATGCCAATTTGAAAAATAAGCCACTGGAGTTTTTTGAGCGAGAATTAAGTTAACTTTCGAGTAGTAAGACATGTATAAAAGCAACAGATACCATTAATAAGAAGGGTCTAGAAGCGTCTTATATGGTGAGCTTCCGAGTGGCTAGGACAGGCAAGCCCCATACTATTGTGGAGGACTTAATTATTCCTGCTACCGCGTATATGGCTGGGACAATGCTGGGGGAAAGGCCAAAAAATATATACAGACAATGCCTTCATCAAACAACACTGTTTCACAACGCATCAGTGAAATGGCAGGAAATGTTTTGAAACAATTACTGCTTTGCATACAAGCCAGTGAATTATATGTGTTACAGCTGGATGAGTCAACAGATGTGGCAGGCCTGGCACAACTCCTGGTATATGTCTGTTACGTTTATGGGGGGTCAATTAAGGAAGACATCCTCTTCTGCAAACCACTGTAAACCAGGACAACAGGTGAAGATATTTTTTAAGTACTGGACAGCTTCGTGACATCAAATGTACTTTGGTGGTCAAGATGTGTTGGTATCTGTACTGATGGCACAAAATCTATGACAGGGTGACATAGTGGAGTGGTAACGCGCGTGCAAGAAGTTGCTCCCGACACCACTTGGGTATACTGCAGCATCTACCGAGAGGCTCTTGCTGCCAAGGGAATGCCTGACAGCAAGAAAAACGTTTTGGACACTACAATGAAAATGATTAGCTTTGTTAAAGCAAGGCCCCTGAACTCTCGTGTATTTTCTGCACTATGCAATGATATGGGCAGCGACTGTGTAACACTTTTACAAGGGGCAAAGTATTGACACGTTGTTTTTAATTGAGAGACGGGCTTACATTTTTCTTTACTGACCATAATTTCCACTTGTCTGACCGCTTGCATGATGACAAGTTTCTCACAAGACTGGCCTATCTGGGTCATGTTTTTTCTCGAATGAATGATCTGAATCTAGGATTACAGGGACTCTCCACAACTATATTAAATGTGTGGGACAAAATTGAGGCTATGATTAATACGTTGGAGCTCTTCTCTGTCTGCATTAACAAGGACAACACACAGGTCTTTCCACCATTGTATGATTTTTCGTGTGCAAATGAACCAAAGCTTATGGACAATGTCAAATGTGATATAGCGAAGCACCTGAGTGGATTGAGTGCGCAATTACGCAGGTACTTTCCCAAAACGGATGACACAAACAACTTGATTCTTTATCCCTTACATGCCCTGCCTCCAATCCACTTACCGATATCTGAACAAGAGAGCCTCATCAATATTACAAGATGCGGTTCTGTGAAAATTTTATTTAATCAGAGGTCACTGCCATATTTCTGGATTGGGCTGCGCTCAGAGTATCCTGCCTTGGCAAATTGTGCTGTTACGACACAAACTTCCCACGAGCTGGGTTGTGACAAAAACTCACACTAATTCTTGTTTATAATTGTATCGTATAGTGTGTGTGTGGCAGGCTTGATGGCAAAAAACAACATCTGAGAGTGCGCTGACCCAGGTGCTAGAGGGGGTATGCAGCTGGAGGTTTGAAAAAAGTTTGGGAACCACTGACTTAGACAATTAGATTTGCATGTTTGACAGATAACACACATTAACAAGAGTTCACCAAAATGACTTAGATCTGTTACTTCCACTGGATAGGTTTCTGAAATGCAGTGCTTGGCTTTCAGAGATTCAGGTGACCAAGTTAACAAGATGACCAAAAACAGTGTCAAACAATACTGTACTTCTGAAGGTAGAGAACAGTTAACCACTGCATATACATAAACAATAGATATTTTTGAAATACAAATGACTTTACAAAGTCAACTTATTGGAGGGCGCTGCCAATAAACTGCCTGGACCTCAAACCAGCAAAGCCTCTCCAAACAAAACAACTGAAAATGGTGGCTTTACATAATGAACATCTTGAATATTGTCACACATGAATAAACTCACTGATGGTCAAACTCAACACATACCATTCAGAACATTAGAACACACCCCAAACGTTTCTTCAAGACCGCATGGTCACAAAATAAACAAACTGCACCGCCACCGTACAACCTACACAACCACAAATGACCTTCCAGGTATACAGCTCTCACCTGAATTCTTCTTCTTCGATGGGGTTTAACGGCAGTTGGCATTCAATGTCAATGGTGCTGTACCGCCACCAGCTGGACGAGTTATTATTAATGAATAAGAAATGTCAAAAAGCATTCTGGGAACACGATGGACACTACTTACCCTTGCCACCTCCTTCTCCAGGGCCCGCCAAGAATTCAGGGGCATGTTCACCTCCACAGTTGCAGCATTTCCCTTCATCTGCTATACGATATTCTTCCCTTCTGCACACACTTTTGACACATGACCAAGTCTTTTACATTTATCACACAGAAGGGACTTGTGCACAAAATCTCATACATGGTATCACATGAATCCTAACTTTATATGAGAAGAGAGAGACTCTTCATCAAGGAATAGTAGCATGAGAGAAGTGAACTTCTTTTCTCCGTCCACCATACAGGTCAATCGATGTGCACCAACCACTCCATCGATGTCTTCAGTTATGTCCTCTGCCTTTCTTTCTTGCGCCACCCCAGAAATAACCCCCTTGATTGGCGCCCTGCTACAAAAATCCATGCAGGAAACATTCCACTCCGATATATTTTTGAGTTTTAACACACTCTTCTTCTGCTCCGCAGACCAAAAAGTAAAACAAGACCACTTCTTGTAACTCTCACCGACTCCACACTTTGTTCCAACACATTCCAGATTTTCCTGGAGATGTTAAACGGATTTACCAAGTAGCATTCATCCAAAACCCTGACTCCGACCAAAAACTAGTCTAGTGGTTTCCTATTCTCCAACATAGCTTAACTTCTCCTTTCGGCCACTGTAACCCACTCATTTGTACTTTCTGTACTATTAGCTTCACTCGATTCACTGGCAGTTTCAAACAAAACCTCAGTTTTCGTTCTCCCTGCGATCTTCCGTCCTCTCTGCCCTCCCCAATTTTTCCCCGGCCTCTTCAATATATTGTAATGTTTAAATTTTTTGTAAACCTTTATTTAACTAGGCAAGTCAGATAAGAACAAATTCTTATTTACAATTACAGCCAACCCGGACGACACTGGGACAATTGTGCTGCGCCCTATGGGACTCCCGATCATGGCCAGTTGTGCTACAGCCCGGGACCTAGTGTGCACAGGGAAACACTGACCAAAACTTTGGTTCCTGACCTGTCACACAATATTCTTCAGTTACAAGATTGTAACTGAGGTGTAGGTGAGGGTTATGGTGATGCCCATCTACTGTGGGACTCCTGTTAAAGAGCAGGCGGAGGCAAAGATGCAGTTCAGTTTAAGAGTCTTTATAGATTCAGGAGATTATACATGACAGGGAATGATTGACAGTTGACATGAGACTCATCTTGAATTGAGACTTGGTTGGCTTTGTATTGAATATGGTTTATCTAAAAAGAGACACCGATAATAACTGGCATAAACAGTAATGAACATACATAATTAATCGGCTGTTAATGGCAATAATCAATGACAATGTGCAAATGAAATGGGGATATAAATAGGTAAAGCTATGCATAAATGTATAGCAGCAGTTAAAAATGAATTGCAAGAAAGGGGGTACAATAGCATGCGGCATGGTAGGCCGAAGCTATAGCGGGCTAATTTATCAATGGCTACATAGCATAGCAGGGCAAGCAAACAAAATATAAAATAAACAAAAGTAACAAGCGTAATTGGGTCGCTGAGCTATGATCCACCGGGTCAGATAAGACTGGAGGTGTGGCTTAAGGGGGGCGTGGCTTTCACAACCAATGAGAGTATTTTCGCACGCATTTTTAATTAACATTATTTAAATATTATAACAAAGTGGCAACTATCCCAAAATTTGATGTGCATAGGCACTTAACTAGGTCGCAATTGTAAATGAGAACTTGTTCTCAACTTGCCTACCTGGTTAAATAAAGGTAAAATAAATAAAATTTAAAAAAACTCTTAGGGATCCCTTCACCCCCCTTCCCGCTCGGATCCCGTTAACGGGATTGATTTGACAACATCCAGTGAAATTACAGTGCGCCAAATTCAAAAACAGAAATACTCATAATAAGAATGAATTAAACATACAAGTGTTACACATCAAAATACAGCTTCACTTCTTGTTAATCCAGCCACAGTGTCAGATTTCAAAAAGGCAGACCATGCGATTATCTGAGGACAGCACCCCCCATACAAACACAGGAAAATCAGATTTCAACCAGGCAGGTGCTACACAAAAATCAGAAATAACTATATAATTCATGCCTTACCTTTGAAGATCTTCTTCCGTTGGCACTCCAAAATGTCCATAAACATCACAAATGGTCCTTTTGTTCGATAAATTCCTTCATTATATCCCCAAAATGTCCATTTATTTGGCGCATTTGATTCAGAAATACACCAGTTCCAACTCGTCTACAAAGTATCTAATAATTACCTGTAAACTTGGTCCAAACATTTCAAACAACGTTCCTAATCCAAATTTATGTATCCAAAAACGTACATAATCAATCAAATTTAAGACGGGAAATACTGTGCTCAAAACCGGACAAAAACAAAGTGAAGCGCGTTCCAGGTCGTGCGCTACAAAAGACTTGAGTCCCTTTGTTTGACACATGGAAAGAACAGGGCTACTTCTTCATTTCTCAAAGGAAAAACATCAACCAATGTCTAAAGACTGTTGACATCTAGTCGAAGCCATAGGAACTGAAAGCATATTTCTATTAAAAAGAGCTTCCCATAGAAACCTAATGGAAAACACATTGAGCTCAAAAAGAAATTTCCTGGATGGAATGTGCTCGGGGTTTCGCCTGCCAAATCAGTTCTGTTATACGCACAGACATTATTCAAACAGTTTTAGAAACTTCAGAGTGTTTTCTATCCAAATCTACTAATAATATGCATCTCCTCTGGGCCTGAGTAGCAAGCTGTTTACTTCGGACATGCTTTTCATCCGGACGTGAAAATACTGCCCCCTAGCCCAGAGAGGTTTTAAGGAACTGATACTCTTGTGTAAGCCTTATTAAAGCTACAAAAGTGTCAGTGCTCAACCTTAACATGTGTTGACAATTACAACAGAACAGATGAACTGGAATGACATCATGGGTGGCCAAAAATAACTATCTGAAAGCCATGCCTCCAACTAGCTGGTTCAAAATAATCAAAAGTGTGTTCTGTCCAATATTTACCCAAATTCGGTTGTTTTTAACTCAGCATATTTGGGGGGTGAGTGTAATGAGCATAACAAAGGCAATTCAGAAAAAGTGCAACAATTATTAGCGTGTCCATTAGCACTACAAGTACCGAAGACAACAGATCAATATTGTAGCTCTCAAAATCTAAGCGGCATTCTGCTGTTTCCCTACAGTTTTCAGCCATTAGTTTCACCCACGATATTCCAACCAGAGAGAAAGAATCCTTCAAATATAAAAGAAAACTTACTGTAGAATTTTTGCACAGATCCATACAGCCATTGGCGCCTCAATCCAACGAAACAACACTTCCGTTACACTTCCCCAGTCACACGCTTGAGCTAATTAGCACATGTGGTCGCCTCGTCTTCTGTCTGTTTTCCGTAAAAACAAGCACTGTAACATGGAGATATGGCCGTGTGGGTACACTAACCTGATAAGATGTGTATCAATTTAACCTTTTGTTATTTAAAAAAAAAAGATTTCTCAATGATATTTAAGATAAGGTCCTTATGCTTCCAAAACCGTACCACAAGCAACGCGTGTTAATGTTTAGATTGAGAATAAGGACTCTTAACAAAACTCCCCCATACAGAAGGTGCCTTCGTCCAATGACTTATGTGTAATTTAATGGAACTGAGAGTCATGATCAAGGGATAGGAATTCTGTACAAAGATTCAAAACCAACTGGCAGTTCCTTTTGGGTTTACCAGTATAAATCAACAATTATCAGACAACCAGTAATACATACCCAGATAGTGGCTTGCTCCAGTCAGGCAATCATAAATATGGTAGGTATTTCAAATGATCCTCTTTGATGATATGTGACTTAAAGTCCTAAGTATTTATGATTGAGTAGAGCAAACCCCTATCTGGGTATGTATTATTGGTTGTCTGATTATTTATACTGGTAAAGCTGGTTACTGTGCTCTGTGACGTGGATGTGGGGGAGGGCATTCGTGTCAGGTGTGCCCTCTAGAAAACCAGTATGAGTGTTTGCACTCAGGCTAGAATGGAAGGTGACCGGTGTGTGGGAGAAGAAAATATCTGTAGAGTTCAAAAGGTACTCGCACTGAAAACCATGAAAAAGGCATAACCCTAGCAGGCCGAGATTCAAACAAATAATGCATTTAATTTTATCCATGCTCAAAAGAAAACAAAAGGTGAAAGTGCAAGGTGCGGAAAAAACAAAAAACGAAGCATATGTTTCAGCCTTATGCCTTCATCAGTGCTGCACAAACAAATTAGGAAGACAAGTACTTAAGGAGACACACCTGCTGTGCGTAACAGGCGCAACAGGTGCAAGCGGATAGTTGATTAGATACTGGAGAATAGGGAGTCAATAAATATTAACAAGGAATATGTAGAAGAATATAGAAAATGTACAATTAAAATGTCACATGTAATTGGAAAAAGGCTAGGCTACAAAACAATATCAGAAGCAATAGATATAAAATACTCAAGTAGGCTAAACATCTCAGAGTGCTTGGGGGGACTGCTGGTGCTCATCCATATTGTGGCGGCTTGAGAAACATATTCAATGGCAGAACTTAAGATCAGTCACAGCATGATTAGCCTCCTGAAAATGTCTAGCCACTGGTAATTTCAGGTCATTTCTTCAGATAGCTCTGCGGTGCTCGTTGATGGGTAACCCGTAGTTGTCTGCGCGTAAATGCCAGTGTATTGCAAGCCACATGGCAGTACTGTAGATACACTACATTGTTAGATCCACAGGTAATACATCTATTGATAGTGTACCCATCTGTATGGTCACGTGAGGACAGCGAGCACTCATGGCAGGTGTGACCTCTATATAACTTTATGGCAAGGTATTTACTGTATGGGCAGGTTCGAGGGCACCTTCTTTCAATCCGGGTCCTTCACCCAGACAGAGTCGTTGAGCACAACAAACAACAACCACCAGTATGTGTAATTGAAATGGGAGTACAAGCCTTTTATCTTACAAAAAAAGGATAAGACGAGGACGCCCAAGCCATTGTTTGTTTTGTAGAGTTGATATTGGCCTGCGAAATGCTAACAGCTCATTCAAACAGCCATTTTGAGTGTATTGATCTTTTCTCTTTGATACTTGTGTTACTGGCCACATGTTAATAATTGTTGCACTTTTTGTGCGTGGTCTTTGTTATGCTAACTAGGCCTGCTTTATGGCTATACTTTCTACTTCTGCTAGCCTTATATTGTTTATTTGCTTGCCGTGCTATACAGCCATTGATAAATGAGCCTGCTATAGCTTCGGCCTACCATGCTGCATGCTATTGTAACCCTTTCTGGCCATTCATTGTTAACTGCTGCTATATGTAAATAGTTTTACCCATTAAATGCTGCTATTAACAGCTGATTAATTTTGTATGTTCATTGCTGGTTTTGCCTGTTATTATTTGCACCTTTCTCTATCTCCTTTTATATAAACCATACTCCAGACAAATCCAGCCAAGTCTCCATTCAAAACGAGTCTCATGTCAATCATTCCCTGCCCTGTATCATCTCCAGTACCTGAATCTATAAAGTTTCTTAAACTGAACTGCATCTCTGCCTCTGCCTGCTCTTTAACAGGAGTCCCACAGTAGGTGGGCATCACCATCACCCTCACCTCAACCTCAATCGATTACAATCTTGTAACTGAAGAATATTGTGTGACAGGCCAGGAACCAAAGTTGTGTCAGTGTTTCCCTGTGCACCCTTGTTAGGGGAGGACATGCAGGGTGGGGTGGGGGATACGGCGTGGCGTCAATAGCTTTTTATTTCTGTGAGCAACTATTTTGAGACCTTACAGTCTTGAAGAAAATGTTTGGTGTGGTCTATTATGAATGGTATGTGTTGAGTTTGACCATCAGTGAGTTTCTTCATGTGACAACATTCAAGATGTTCATTATGTAAAGCCACTGAAATGTCCTTTTTTGTTTTCAATCGGTTTGTTTGGAGAGGCTTTTCTGGTTTTGAGGTTGATGCAGTTTATTGGCAGCACCCTCTAATTAGGTGATTTCTAAAATATCTATTACTAATGTAAATGCAGTGGTTAACTGTTCTGTCTTTTCTACAATCTGAAGTAGAGTATTGTTTGTCACTATCATCGTCACTATCATCTAAATCAACAATTATCAGACAACCAGTAATACACATTTCAAAAGAAACTTGGTCAGCTGAATCGCTGTGAATGTATTGTTGTATTTCAGAAAGCTATCTAGTATAAGTAACAGATATAAGTCATTTTGGTGTTCTCTTGTTAATGTGTTTCTAAAAAACAAACCTATCCTCTGTTTTAATCAACTTTGCTTGTTCTTTATATCTAGTTCTGTACTGTTTCCCTTTAATGGGCCTAGAATCTGTCTAATGTTTTAGATGTTACAATTGTAATAAATGTTTTATATTTTTGCTAAGGTTGTTGCCTGGTTTGTTGCATTGCTCAGAATGTTGACCCAACTCAATAGGTGGCCTGTCACCAACCTGTCTTATGTTCTAGTTGAGGTGATCCACTCATTATACAGTAACTGTAGTTGTCTGGTGGTTCTGCAATTTTAGCTAACCCTAGTCAGCAGGTGTTCCTACAGTCATGTCTTCAAAAACACTACAGTGAATACTATATTGTATATACATTTAGACATAGTATATTTGGGGGGGGGGGGGGGGGTTGGCTGTGAATGTCTCAAATATTTGAACTAGGACCACAATGGAATTAATTACTTAATTGATTGACTTTGTTCTCGACAAATCTCTAAATGCATTGTATCCACGTTTGTGGTTGTATTGTGTTTTTAAATATATTTAGATGATCAATCTAGGGATACTACAGTGTGGAGTATAGTATTCTACAAAATTCTATAGTTGGCACACCACGATCTAGGGGGAACCTCCCCGGTATGAGCCCCCTAAGGACATACTGTTCAAATCAAAATGTCATTGTTAAAGCTAGCTAGCAGTCCAATCTGAAAATTCTCAATTAAGTACTATGTGACAAAGGATATTACAGATAAGTGATAATGCCCGACAAGCCGGTGTTTTGAGGAAATATTGACACAGGTGTTAGGGCAATATATCCTACAAATACTGGCCCTGAGGGCATACAACGGGTTACCAACCTCTTCAAATAATGATTGACGTATTTTCATGAATGTTATTTTGATTTATTTATTCATACTATTTCCTCCTTCCACAAGATACAATATAGTCCCAAAACAAATCTTGGGTTGATACTCAAGCCGGCTTGTCGTTGTTTCTTTCGGTTCGGTTGCTAAAGACGTGACCCAGTCGTTCAGTCTTTTTGTTCTGTATCTATGGACACGACCCAGTCGTTTGTTCTAAATGTTACATTGCCATACTGGCGGGCAACGTTCTTAAACAAATGCAAATGAAGCTACTTTGCTGTTATTCTGGCTAGCCGTAGTTGTTAGCCATAGTTGCCTAGCTAGCAAGCAAGGGTTACGCTGTTTTCTAATGACATTTATTTGGATACATCCATAACAATGAGCTAATGAGGTGCAATTTCTCCTGGCATAGAACATGTGCTCACTCGTCAGGACACTGTTGTTCAGAGGAGTTAGCCAACAACACAGCTAACACAATCACTTCAAACTGAAGCTGGAGAGATTAGCTGTACTTTGTTTCATTTGACCTTTCTTCAATTTACATTTCTTTGTATATATCCATAAAAAGGATGCCAGCTGATTCATGATTTCGATTGGGTGAGAAACATTCCCTGCCTGTCTGTCTCATCGAGACTCCCGAGACATTCATTACTATGGTACAGCTGGAGATCGAATTTGAATATTGAAACAATGTAGCAAATGTCAGAGAGACAGCAAGGTTTACACAAATCTCTGCTGTTGAAAACTAAATGTTAGTCTAAAAGAAATGTGAGATGATGTATAGATTATTTTTATAGTGAAGATCAAGATTCATAAATTTCCTGGCTGGGCTGATGAGACAGAGGATTGAGCAGCCAGATGGAACAGATTAAATAGGCATTTTAACGTCATAGATTTAGCTGGTGGTAACTTGTGGAAAAGACACTGGCTGGAATGCGGTTTTATCCAATCAGCATTCAGGATTAGACCCACCCGTTGTATAATGTATAGTATTCTACCCAGTATACTACAACATTCTAAAGTAAGCACTACACAATCAAGGACACTACAACGTGTAGTATGGTATTCTCCAGCATACTACAAAATTATACAGTAAGCAGTACACAATTGAGGGATACTACAACATGGAGTATAGGATTCTACACTGTACCATAGTTTACTATATAATTCTATAGTAAGTACTATAGTGAACTGTAGCATTTTTTTCATGTGGACAACAAGAGATTAAACATCCTGTAACAGATTCATAAACACCATAAACAACTTGCTGCAAAATATCTAAAAATGTAGTTGAATGTGCAGATTTATTGTCCCTGCTTCACTAGTTGTTGTTCTATAAGAATGTCAGACTTGTTCTATTTTATTGGATGTTATATTCAGGTAGAGGATATAGGCTATGTTCCAAACGGTGCACTGTATAGGGAATTCGGGACGCACACAGAGTATGATCTGTGGCCTTGTGTTTGTGCTGTGTTCCAGCCTGTCCTAAAGACTCTGGAGACATTGAACCTGGGGGAGAATAACCTGCAGAACAGAGGTATCCACACACTGAGGGAATCTCTGATGATGAACCACTCACTTTTGCAGCTAGGCCTGGAACACACACACTTCACTTGTGAAGGTACTCACCTTTCACACAGTCGTCACTCATGTTATTTTGTGTGTTTGCTAGCTCTTCATACTACTGTGTTACTATAAGTGTGTGTGTGTGTGTGTGTGTGTGTGTGTGTGTGTGTGTGTGTGTGTGTGTGTGTGTGTGTGTGTGTGTGTGTGTGTGTGTGTGTGTGTGTGTGTGTGTGCGCGTGTGTGTAGGTGCTGTGGCTTTGGCTGAGTTCCTAGCTGAGAGCCGTCAGATCCAGCGCCTGGACGTGCGTGAGAACGAGGTCAGGACTGGAGGTCTCATGGCCCTCTCTCTGGCCTTACGAATCAACCACAGCCTCACCTCACTAGACCTGGACCACACACCCAAACAGGAACAGGTACATCAGTCTCAAGCATCTCAAATTTTACCCAATTCCCTATGTAGAGCAGTACTTTTGATCATAGCAACTTTTCCCTATATAGTGCACTACTTTTGACCAGGACCAGAGTCAGACACGAAAAAGTCATCCACGGCGATTAAGTGTTGCGATACGTCTTCAGCGTTGTTGCCTTTTTGTCCTCTGTGTCTCTTGAGGAGACGCAGAGCTGAGGAGAACGATGCTGCCACAACTTAAATATGAGTTCTTTAATCCACAGTCGTTGGTTGGTCATGTTAAAGTTCACAATTGGAAGTCAGATAAAGACAACTAAAAAGTAATCCATTGTGGTATGTCAGTGTTGCCTTTTTCTCCTCTGTGTGTGTCTGTGAAGGCCTGAGGAGAACTATTCTGCCACTACCTTAATACAGGCCCCTGCTGGATTCACAAAATAATTACCCGCACTTGCCATCTGTTTGTCATGATTTTATCTCAGCTAACTTATTTGCATATTAAAGCATTAATTAAAATCTCCAAGGAACGGAATTCTTACTTTAAAATTAACTCCAATGGCTTCGTGTGGATGGGGCTCTAAAACCTGTTTTATTTGAGTGTTTGCAGTTTTATTTTGGTGTTTACTCCTTTAATTCAAATTCTATTACATTTCTTCCCCGGTGACAGAAGTCAACTGGATATACAGTATATGCCTGTTTATGTGGGGGGGAAATGGGAAGCTATTATTTGAAATGATGATAGGTTAACGTACTGTGCATACTGTGAATGTGTACCTATACCAGACCAGGTACTGTATCAATTTTAATGGGGACAGAAATAAATTCCTTGTTGGAGAAAAGCATTTCATGCCTAGCATCAGACACACAGCCTTATGATTAACATTTCTGTTGTGGAGACAGGAGTTACTGTGGTTTCAGTCCGGGATGTTTAAGGCATGGTAATAAGGAATATTTTTTGCGCTGTGCCGTCGTAAGGTTTGGAGTCACACAGCTGGGATTTGTCTTTGGCGGTCGTGCTGATCCAGGTGGGAAGAGTGACGATTGTATTAAAAAGCAAATCTTTCCATCAGAAAGCAGCGGGGGGCCAGATCAAGTGTTCCTCACTCAGTCTCGCTGTATTCCCCGGGTCGCAAAGAAATGTGAAAATGTCATTTTCCTAAAGGAAAATGACTGGGTATGTGTGTGGGAGTGTATGTGTGTCTGTAAAAGAGTGGGCGTGTGATGCCGTTGGTCTGCCCGTATGTGGTGCGTGTGTGGCTATGTGTGTGTGTGGTTCAATTGTGGATGCGCATATTTAAAAGACAAAAAGGTGGCGGGGCCTGGGACTCGGAGGGATGGGAGGAAATCTGGGTCCTTTGCATCTTTGTTTACAAGCGTCAGATTTTTCATGTCTGTTGCCACACTGCTCCATTTGATCATTGGCCTGTTTGCTGTTAATTATTAATTATTTACCCATCTAAAATATTCATTGAGCCAGCAGCCTTATGAAAAGCAACATTCAGAGCGTGTAGTTATCTGGAGCTGCTGCTTCCCTGCCTGAAAGGCTGCAAGGTGAAGAGAGACTGTTTATCCTGCTTATCAACCTGCCTAATAAACAACCTACATGGGCTGCGTACCAAATTGTCACCCTTTGCCCTATGTTGTGCGCTATATAAGAAATAGGGTGCCATTTTGGACACAGACACCTCTTCACTGACAACATTTAGCAGCTGCTTCTTAATCGCTAGCTTGATGCGTGGATATTTTGTTTGTTGGTCCATGACCCGGGTGGCTCAGTTGGTAGAGCATGGCGCTTGCAACACCAGGGTTTTGGGTTCGATTCCCACGGGGGACCAGTCTGTGAAAATGTATGCATTCACTACTATAAGTTGCTCTGGATGAGAGCATATGATGTAAATGAAGAATGGCTCTGCCCTACAGATGAGGGGTACAGTGAGGAAGTTGAATATGTAGACTAGGTTGTCATTGTGAAGGTGTAGTTCCCTACAAAGAGTGATAATTAGGAGAGCAGGGGTTACTTGTAGTCTAGGGTTACTTGAGTTGGGCCTCTGTGGGGAAATGATACAGAGTGGAGGACACAGCCTTTTGGAAGCTGTTTTAGAATGCTGTTTGTTGAAAACTTATTTTGTTGCTTTGTGTGATGGCATTGGGGGGTTGGTAGAGGGGTACAGGTGTGAAGGGAGGAGGATGTGGAGGTTTTAGGGGGGCTCTTTATCACACAGTGGTGCAGTAAGAAAGGGAGGAGGAGGCAGTCATTGGGGAAGATGTTTTTTGGGGGCCACTCTCCTTTGGCTTGGTCAGTCTCGGTGGCTGGTTGTTTGACGGCTGGGATGGGACAACCTGTCCATGCATGTAGTCAGCACTCAGGTTCAGGCTCAGAGGGGTGATGGGCTGCATCATCATAGGCAGAGCCAGCCCAGCGCTCCAGAGACCACAGCAGAGGTCGCGTCCCACATGGCATATTCCCTACGGGCCCTGGTTAAAAGTAGTGCACTAAATAAGAAAAAGGGTGCCATTTGGGACACAGATTTACACCACCCGACCCACCCAGAACCACAGAGATGATGCCTCAGAGATGGAGCCCTCACACAGAGAGCGAACTGGCATTCAGACCCTCCCTGCTTTTCACCGCATTGCTGCAATAAGAGAGGCACGGAGGCTTTAACAAGGACTTCTGACTTCTGCATATTACCCTAACTCAACAACTATCAAAAGACTAGTCTGACCACTTTTTCGGACATTGCTATAATCACAAAGGCGAAAACACAAAAACTCCAACTGTAACCAGCACCATTAGAGCTTCTAGTAGTGCATCAGAGGATAGAGCCTCTCAAACAGAAAATGAACCAGTGTCTCTCAAACACAAACACAACAACAAACTCGTAGCTCGCTGCACTCCTGATGTATTTTCAGGGAAAAATAGGCATATTTGCCAGCTGTGTAATTTACTGCTGCTCTCATTTGCATATTAAAGCCTTAATTAGCCCCTCTGAGCGTGTGTGTGTGTGTTTTGGGGGGGGGGGGGGGGGGGTAGTGTAATCATCGGACGTGTAGTCACGGGGGAGGACGATGTGTTTGTGTCCGGGGGGAGGTGGAGAAGGGGGGGGGAGTGGGCCCGTGTGGGAGGGATCCGGGAACGGGCCAGAACAGAGGCAGACTGCACAGTCGTAGTCTTCTGGGGGTCTCTGTTGACCATGTACTGCGTGCCGTATCCCTTTGTTCCCCCTGCTGCTCTAGGGGGGGAGGAAGGAGGGGGAGGGTGCTGTATGTATGAAGCAGGGGTTGCGTTGCGCCATTTCGGATCTCTTTCCGGGCCCTTTGATGTGTCACACTTGGTCTATCTTGCTATCATTTTAATGGCTCCTCCTCTCCTCTCCAACACTTCTCAGCAGTCAGAGGTGTGACCCACACGTTCACAGGAAGTACAGAGGGCTGTTTTTTTGGTTGTGGAAGACAGGGAGATGGAGAGGAGAACGGAGGTGTTGGGAAAGAGTGTGGCAATATGCATGAGAAAACAAACTCAAGTGCACATTTGGTCTTTTCAAGGCTGGCATGAGGGTGTTCTAGTTAATTGATTAGCTCTTATATGTTTTCCTGCTCCCTCCTCCCCAGATGATACCATATGTGTATGGTTATTATGAGGTCATGAACTACATAAACTCAGCATAAAAAGAAACGTCCCTTTTTCAGGACCCTGTCTTTAAAAGATAATTCGCAAAAAACAAATAACTTCACAGATCTTCATTGTTAAGGGTTTAAACACTGTTTCCCATGCTTGTTCAATGAACCATAAACACTTAATGAACATGCACCTGTGGAACGGTCGTTAAGACACTAACAGCTTACAGACGGTAGGCAATTAAGGTCACAGTTATGAAAACTTAGGACACTAAAGAGGCCTTTCTACTGACTCTGAAAAACATCAAAAGAAAGATGCCCAGGGTCCTTGCTCATCTGCGTGAACGTGCTTTAGGCATGCTGCAAGGAGGCATGAGGACTGCAGATGTCGCCAGGGCAATAAATTGCAATGTCCGTACTGTGAGACGCCGAAGAAAGCGCTACAGGGAGACAAGACGGACAGCTGATCGTCCTCACAGCGGCCAGACTGCGTGTAACAACACCTGCACAGGATCGGTACATCCGAACATCACACCTGCGGGACAGGTACGGGATGACAACAACAACTGCCGAAGTTACACCAGGAACGCACAATCCATCCATCAGTGCTCATACTGTCCGCAATAGGCTGAGAGAGGCTGGACTGAGGGCTTGTAGGCCTGTTGTAAGGCAGGTCCTCACCAGACATCACCGGCAACAACGTCGCCTATGGGCACAAACCCACCATCGCTGGACCAGACAGGACTGGCAATAAGTGCTCTTCACTGATGAGTTGCGGGTCTGTTTCATCAGGGGTGATGGTCGGATTCGTTGTTTATCGTCAAAGGAATGAGCGTTACACCGAGGCCTGTACTCTGGAGCGGGATCGATTTGGAGGTGGAAGGTCCATCATGGTCTGGGGCAGTGTGTCACAGCATCATCGGACTGAGCTTGTTGTCATTGCAGACAATCTCAACGCTGTGCGTTACAGGGAAGACATCCTCCTCCCTCATGTGGTACCCTTCCTGCAGGCTCATCCTGACATGACCCTCCAGCATTACAATGCCACCAGCCATACTGCTAGTTCTGTGCATGATTTCCTGCAAGACGGGAATGTCAGTGTTGTGCCATGGCCAACGAAGAGCCCGGATCTCAATCCCATTGAGCACGTCTGGGACCTGTTGGTTCGGAGGGTGAGGGCTAGGGCTATTCCCCCCAGAAATGTCTGGGAACTTGTAGGTGCCTTGGTGGAAGAGTGGGGTAACATCTCACAGCAAGAATTGGAAAATCTGGTGCAGTCCATCAGGAGGAGATGCACTGCAGTACTGGTGGCCACACTAAATACTGACTGTTACTTTTGATTTTGACCAGCCCGCTTTGTTCAGGGACACATTATTCAATTTCTGTTAGTCACATGTCTGTGGAACTTTTTCAGTTTATCTCTCATACAAATATTTACACATTAAGTTTGCTGAAAATAAACGCAGTTGACAGTGAGAGGACGTTTTCTGAGTTTACATAGGGGGCTATGCAATACATACAGTACCAGTGAAAAGTTTGGACACACCTACTCATTCAAGGGTTTTTCTTTATTTTGACTGTTTTCTACTTTGTAGATCAAAACTATGAAACATATGGAATCATGTAGTAACAAAAAAATCCAAATATATTTTATATTCTTCAAAGTTGCCACCCTTTGCCTTGATGACGGCTTTGCACACTCTTGGCATTCTCTCAATCAGCGTCATGAGGTAGTCAGATGGAATGCATTTCATTTAACAGGTATGCCCTGTTAAGAGTTCATTTAATTTAAGAGTTCATTTAATTTAAGAGTTCATTTAATTTAAGAGTTCATTTAATTTAAGAGTTCATTTAATTTAACAGGTATGCCTTGTTAAGAGTTAATTTGTGGAATTAATGTGTTTGAGCCAATCGGTTGTGTTGTGACAAGGTAGGGGTGTTATACAGATGATAGCCCTATTTGGTAAAAGTTCATATTATGGCAAGAACAGCTCAAATAAGCAAAGAGAAACGACAGTCCATCATTACTTTAAGACATGAAGGTCAGTCAATCCGGAAAATTTCAAGAACTTTGAACGTTTCTTCAAGTGCAGGCGCAAAACACATCAAGCACTATGATGAAACTGGCTCTAATGAGGGTTCATCAGAGTTACCAGCCTCAGAAATTGCAGCCCAAATAAATGTTTCACAGAGTTCAAGTAACAGACACATCTCAACATCAACTGAATCAGGCCTTCATGGTCGAATTGCTGCATAAAACAACAACTAAAAGACAGCAATAAGAAGAAGAGACTTGCTTGGGCCAAGAAACACGAGCAATGGACATTAGACCGTTCGAAATCTTTCCTTCGGTCAGATGAGTCCAAATTGGAGATTTTTGGTTCCAACCGCCATGTCTTTGTGAGACGCAGGTTTCCAGGTGAAGCTGGTTGAGAGAATGCCAAGAGTGTGCAAAGCTGTCATCAAGGCAAAGGGTGGCTAAGTTGAAGAATATAACATATATTTTAATTTGTTTAAGACCTTTTTGGTTCTACATGATTCCATACGTGTTATTTCATAGTTTTGATGTCCTCACTATTATTCTACAATGTAGAAAATAGTAAAAATAAAGAAAAACCCTTGAGTGAGTTGCTGTGTCCAAACTTTTAACTGGTACTGTGTTTCAAACTGAACTGTCAAAGTGTCATATAGCTTTGACTCTCACAAGTCATAGAGTTCCCATAACTGTCCTAACCCAAGTGCATTCAAACACACGTGGTTCATTTATTCAAACAGTGTTTTTATAATGACCAAAAACACAGAAAGCTCTGCAATTTATATCATACCGCTCTTCGTTAGAGGGGGATTTGTGTGTATATACACTACCATTCAAAGGTTTGGTGTCACTTAGAAATGCCCTTGTTTTTGAAAGAAATGCACATTTTTGGCCCATTAAAATATCATCAAATTAATCAGAAATACAGTGTAGACATTGTTGTAAATGACTTGTAGCTGGAAACTCTTCCAAGAAGGACAGCATCCCGAAGTCGCCTCTTCAGTGTTGACGTTGAGACTGGTGTTTTGCGGGTATTATTTAATGAAGCTGCCATTTGGTGACTTGTGAGGCATCTGTTTCTCAAACTAGACACTCTAATGTACTTGTCCTCTTGCTCAGTTGTGCACTGGGGCCTCCCACTCCTCTCTCTATTCTGGTTAGAGGCAGTTTGCGCTGTTCTGTGAAGGGAGTAGTACACAGCGTTATATGAGATCTTCAGTTTCTTGGCAATTTCTCGCATGGAATAGCCATAATTTCTCAGAACAAGAATAGACTGACGAGTTTCAGAAGAAATGACTTTGTTTCTGGCCATTTTGAGCCTGTAATTGAACCCACAAATGTCGATGCTCCAGATACTCAACTAGTCTAAAGAAGGTCAGTTTTATTGCTTCTTTAATCAGTACTACAGTTTTCAGCTGTGCTAACATAATAGCAAAAGGGTTTCTAACGATCAATTAGCCTTTTAAAATGATAAACTTGGATTAGCTAATACTTAGCTAATACTTATTTTCCACCATAATTTGCAAATAAATTCATAAAAAATCCTACAATGTGATTTTCTGGATTTTTTTTCTCATTTTGTCTGTCATAGCTGAAGTGTACCTATGATGAAAATTACAGGCCTCTCTCATCTTTTTAAGTGGGAGAACTTGTACAATTGGTGGCTGACTAAAAACTTTTTTTCCCACCCCATATATATATAGTTGAAGTTGGAAGTTTACATACACCTTAGCCAAATACATTTAAACTAAGTTTTTCACAATTTCTGATATTTAATCCTAGTTAAAATTCCCTGTCTTAGATCAGGTAGGGTCACCACTTTATTTTTAAGAATGTGATGTGTCAGAATAATAGTAGAGATAATTATTTATTTAATCTTTAATTTCCTTCATCATATTCCCAGTGGGTCAGAAGTTTACATACACTAAATTAGTATTTGGTAGCATTGCCTTTGAATTGTTTATCCTGGGTCAAACCTTTCGGGTAGCTTTCCACAAGCTTCCCACAATAATTTGGCCCATTCCTCCTGATATACACAATAAGTTGGCCCATTCCTCCTGATATAGCTGGTGTAAATGAGTCAGGTTTATAGGCCTCCTTGCTCACACATGTATTTTCAGTTCTGCCCACAAATGTTCTATAGGATTGAGGTCAGGGCTTTGTGATGGCTACTCAAATACCTTGACTTTGTTGTCCTTAAGCCAGTTTGCCACAACTTTGGAAGTATGCTTTGGATCATTGTCCATTTGGAAGACCCATTTGCGACCAAGCTTTAACTTCCTGACTGATATCTTGTGATGTTGCTTCAATATATCCACATCATTTTCCTCCCTCAAGATGCCATCTATTTTGTGAAGTGCACCAGTCACTCCTGCAGCAAAGCACCCCCACAACATGATGCTGCCACCCCCGTGCTTCACGGTTGAGATGGTGTTCTTCGGCTTGCAAGCCTCTCCCTTTTTCCTCCTTCTATTTTTGTTTCATCAGACCAGAGGACATTTCTCCAAAAAGTACGATCTTTGTCCCCATGTGCAGTTGCAAACCGTAGTCTGGCTTTTTTATGGCGGTTTTGGAGCAGTGGCCTCTTCCTTGTTGAGCGGCCTTTCAAGCTATGTCGATATAGGACTCGTTTTACTGTGAATATAGATACTTTTGTAGCTGTTTCCTCCAGCATCTTCACAAGGTCCTTTGCTGTTGTTCTGCGATTGATTTTCCCTTTTCGCACCAAAGTACATTCATCTCTAGGAGACCGGACGCATCTCCTTCCTGAGCTGTATGACGGCTGCGTGGTCCCATGGTGTTTATACTTGCATACTATTGTTTGTACAGATGAACGTGGTACCTTCAGGAGTTTGGAAATTGCTCCCAAGGATGAACCAGACTTGTGGAGGTCTACAATGATTTATTTATATATATAAAATATATATGCGATGCATAAGTAGGGGTGTCGGATGGTAGCGCCTCTGTGGGCATGTCCTGGTGCTCCACGCTCAAATGCCCCCGAGTCACCAGTCACCCATCGTAGAGCCCAGAGAGCCTGACGCCCGCTCATCTGAATACCATGAAGCTCTCTGTCTAGCTCTCGATCGCGCTCGCTTGCTCTCTCCTCGCTTTCATCAGGATCTCACCATCCACTGAGAACCAAACCATCCTTTTCACTTTCAAATGGCTGCTGCCTGCCTTCTCAGCTGCTGAGAAGGAAGAAATTGACCGGTCCACGCCGGCTGGGGAGGATTTGGGTATAAATATGGATAGTTTAATGTCTTAATTTCAGTCACTTGCCCCAGCGAGGGTGAGTGCTCCACCACAACCACCCCGCTCTTCGTCCATACGATGTCCCCCTGTCTGATCGTCTGTCAGGGAGAGGAGCAGCCAGGGACCTTGGTGGTTGGCCGATGGAGCCGGGGAGGAGAGACACTCTTAACGGCTGAGAGGACATAAGTTGAGACACTTTCCCTAGGGTGGAAGACGAGAGGAGAGTGGGAGAGGAGTAGTAGGTGAGGGAGAGAGGAGAGTGAGGGAGGGGAGATGAGTTGGCAGGCTCTGTGGCTTTTCCCTCCCTCTCTCTCTCTCCGCAGACCCCCCTGGAGTGGTGACAATCCCCCACACTTCCTCCAGGTCTCCTTCACCTTTAGCTCTGCTAGAATGGTCTGTCTGATAACAGATCAATACTCAGCCCTTATGATCAGCACTTAACATGTAGTGTCCCAGTCTGCACCTATCAACCAATTTGTTTATGAAGATTTAACTGAATTATTGTTAAAAACAGGACACGGACTCTGAGAGCCATGCAGCGATGATTAAATGCACCCAAATTGCACCCTATTCCCTATGTAGAGCACTACTTTTGACCAAGGTCTTTTCTTTCGTTCTGTCCTTTCTTTCTGTTCTTTGTTTCTTTTGAAAAATCACTTTCAAATTCTCTGTAAATTATGCAATTGTTTGACACACATGGACTGGAGTACGGTGCTGTATACTGTAGCATGTGTTTCTCCAGATTGTCCCAGGGTTTTCTCACATAAGTAGGCGGTGGTAATATTGCTAACAGATCCCCAGTATAGACAGTATCAGGGAAGCACCCTGCTGTGAATTAACTATATCACCTCTCCACAAAGGCATTGTTAGTGTGACTGTTTCGCCCCTTCTCCCACTCACTCACTCACTCACTCACTCACTCACTCACTCACTCACTCACTCACTCACTCACTCAGTCACTATCTCTCTCACTCACTCACTCACTCACTCACTCACTCACTCACTCACTCACTCACTCACTCACTCACTCACTCACTCACTCACTCACTCACTCACTCACTCACTCACTCACTATCTCCTTCAAGTGACTGGCCCTCTCATGTTCTCTCTCCCTTTGTTTTAATCCTCCTGAAAGACTCCTTTCCTTTACTGAAACTTTTCCTGTGTGTGTCCTCTGTCCCCTGTCCCACTGTCCCCCCATCCCATACCTCTGTCCCCTGTCAGCTCTAACCCCTGTGGTCCCGGCTGGGCAGACGCCATTGAGGGTAGATAATTGGATTTGTTGTCACCTCCAGTAGCTGCCAGTTCCGGGCGCCGGGCGTCTGCTCCGCTTAGCGATGAAGACATCAGTGTGACATGGGCTCTGCATGGGAGAGGATCAGCTGGAGTCCTGGACAGCC